>NW_024386835.1:4364774-4640400 GCF_900408965.1 Simochromis diagramma | reverse complement strand
GGTCGCCCCACGGAACAAGTGTGCAATCTAGGTGTTGAGAGAGTGCACTAAAAAATCTGTGGAAGAATGAGGGGTCATCAACATTTGAACCATATACACTTACAATACATAGCTTTTGATTAAATATAGATAGTTTAAGGATTAGGAATCTGCCCTCGGGATCTATAACTGTATCAAATGTTGTGAAATTAATATTTTTCTGTATTAAAATGGCTACTCCTTTTTGTCTAGAATTATAACAGGCTGAAAACACATTAGGAAACTCAGGTGTTTTAAGTTCATTCAAACCTGTGACAGGCCAGTGAGTCTCTTGTAATAAAACAATGTCTGCCTGTAGGTTTTTAAGTTGGTTAAATATTTTTAACCTTTTTTCTTGGAAACATTCAAATTAAGGCATTGACGGAGAGTGACGGTGATGTTATACTGAAGTAGCAAACTGATATTACATAGTTAAGCAAAAGTTAATACATGAGAGTGTGAGCGAAGAGAATAGTGTATCGGATTCTTATCTGGTGTGCGGTCAATACAGCCATGGAGTGATGCCGGGGTCGCGGTAGAGCTGTCCCTCCACGTAGAGCTACGGCGGATTGGGAACAGGACCTTGCGTCGTTCCAGGATCTCTCTGGGGAACTGGTCATTCACGCTGAAATCCGTTCCTTTCAGCTCTCTGCCGCGACGCTTCACCTTCTCCTTCTGCTTGAAGTGGCCGAATTTGGCCACAATAGGCCGTGGTCTCCCACTTCCTGTCTTCGGAGCCCCGATGCGATGCACCCTTTCAAACCCTATGTTTTTCACCGTGTCCTCCGGCAGCTTCAGGTGGGTTTTAATGAAGCTTCTCACGGTGGTTTCCGGGTCCTCTCTGGCAGACTCTGGAATACCAGAAAACACAAGATCATCTCTCATGCTACAGGCTTGTAGATTGATAACGGTCTCTTTTATTATTTTTTTTATTTTCTATGTTTTTTAAACTGGAAGGAAATACAGGGTCTTTGCCTGGTGGTGTTTTCCACAGCAAGTGTTTCCACCTGCTGCTGGCTGAACTCCAGGGATTCTTTCAGATATTTAAATTCCCGGTGTAAGATCTCCACCAGGGACAGCCTCGCATCAAAACTGGACAATCGCTAATCGATTGACTCCAGAATGTCCACACTGTCTTTGCCGGCAGGTGATGTTGTGCCAGGGCAGTCTGCCAGGTGACATCTTTTAGATGACGGCATCTCAACTTGGGCCGGGGAAGACTGGCTCTGGGCCTTCTTCATTACTACACTCAGAAAAATAAAGGTGCCAACTGGAACCAAAAGTGGTTCTTTAGACTGATGCCATAGAAGAACCTTTTTTGGTGCCACAAAGAACCTTTCAAACAATGGTTCTTTAAAGAACTATTTCTTTCAGTGGTTCATTGAAGAACCATTAAAGGTGCCCCATAGAACCATCAAGAAATGGGTCCTTCAAATGGCTCTTTAAAAAACCATTTTAAAGAACCTTTTTTTTAAATGGTTCTTTAAAAGAAAAAGAGTCAATTATAAAGAAGAGAGAAAAGTGAAACCCTCCTCAGAAGGTCTGACTCGCATACCTGCAGTCGACCTGTGATGGACGTCATCCCAGCGGCGGCCGCACTCCTTCGCTGTTGCCAGCAGCTGAGTCTGCAGGGTGCCCTGGAAGAGCAGAGTTAATGTTCGACTCCTCCTGGTCAGGTTCTCCAGCTGGATGAGCCGAGGTTTCCCCTCTCGCCGCCGCCTCTGAACACACAAACACAAATTGCATGTGAAGCAGGAGGTGCAGATTTTTTTGCTATTCTTTTCTAAATCCAGGCTTGATCACGTGGAGGTATTTGGAAAACTTATTTGGTCAGCGGACGACTGTTGTCTCGCAGAAAGTCAAATCAAACATATGCAATACACAATCATTTCACAAGAACACATTATAAAAAACAAGTCCAGTTCTTGCCTGATTTCAACTGAATTCTGTATCAAAACAGGGTAAAACGAGTGTTTGCAGCAAATGTGAGCACAAAGCCTCACTTTGTACAAGCCTGCTATTACAGTTTTCCTCTATGCAGACGACTTTCCTGTTTTCAAGGCACAACTTGGATCTGCTGTACAAATCTTACGGATACACGCTAAATGAAACAGTAGTGTGCACGACTCCAGATTCTGATCCCTCATCCTAATATGGTCCCAAAAGGCTCACAAAACATAGCAATAGCAATAAAGCAAATGTTGAGGCTTCAAAATACAAAGTCCATAAACCAATGGCTGATATGGGTTTTATCATAAGGGTGATAAATATACAACACATGTTCTTAAGAATAAAAGTATAATACAGATTTTAGTCTGAGATTTGATGTTCATTTACCTGCAGATGCCCTATACGTGCCGTGTGGAAAATGTTGTGGTTTTCCACAACATTTTGCACATCACTATTTAATACAGGAAGTAGGTGAACTAAAACAAGTCATCTTTCTTTGTGAGAGGACCATATTAATGAAACAAACCTCAATGACATCACAGAGATCTCTAAAGATGCTCCTGCTGTTTTTCTTCCTCCTCATCCTAAGCTTCCTTCTCCTTGTCCTCGACTTCCACCCAATTGTAATTCAATCTAATTGTTTTTCTCCCTCCTCTTCCTCATTTTGTTGGAGCTGTGAAATGAATTAATGTGAATCTGAATTAATTTGTGCAAACAAGAAAAATCTACAGCTTTTCGGTCAGAGGTGGTCTTGTGATTTAAGCCGGGTAGATTTATGTGTTGATGCTACCTGCTTCAGCCCTACGACTGGCTGCTGAGTGATATTTACACCCTGGCTGGATTACAAACTTTAACCACGTGCCCAGCGTTGACACGACTTGTTAATATAATGACCTCTTCTTGGCTTAATGTATGATGGTGGATAAATGTAATGTATAAAGAAAATTTACTATATTACAAAGAACATCTATCTTGGTAACATCAAATGACCGGAGCATAATTTGTCAACTAGTGTGAAAATAAGTTATACAGGAACAGTCAAAGACACGCTTTCTCATGTGTCACATTTCTATTCATTCAAAACACCATGAAGACATCATCATTTTTCTGAGAGTAGGTCGTGGAAGCACCGGTCGATGAAATCTTGGAGAGCGTCTAAACTCTCCTCGTTGTCCTCCAGGGTGTTGGAGATAGTTGGACAAATGTGGTTAGTTAAATGACAATAGATTAGTGTATTTGGATTACTTGAAGTTTTAAAGCATTTTTTAAATTCTATGCTACCATTTACTTTTTTCCGCCAAATCTCCGGCGTCTGACGTCACCTACAGCATAATTCGCTTACCTTCTCCCGTCACTTACCTGTCACTTACCTGTCACTCGCCTTCTCTTCCGTCACTCGCCTTCTTTTTAAAATATTAAGAGTACTTAATTATTGCTAGAATTAGGTTGGGATCAGGGAGATTTATATGCCACCTGTGCGTACAACACATTGAATATAAAATGTTATCTGCTTGGGATCAAGAACAGGATCCAGCAGCACATTTCTCCCAAAAAATAAAAACTAAACAAAAAAAACCCTCACAGCAGCAGCTCAGGATCACTTCCTCAACAGTCTCTACTGTGTGTGGGATTCATTCACAATTTCTTTTTATAACTTTACTCACTGAAAACACTTTTATGGAGCCACACGTGTGTGAGGTCAAGGCAACAGAACAAGACAGGACACTGTTTTCAATAGTGTCTACAACAGTGTACAAAATAGCATGTTTCCCCTCCTCTTCCCCCTGTTTTTATCTTAGCTCATCTCTGTCCTGACATCATCCCTCCTCCAACAGACTGATCAGAAACTGTCTGACTGAAACTTATCCATCCAACCAACCAACCAAATAAATAAACTGGGTGGTTAGGAGCTGTCCCTGTATAGATGGATGTTAAGCAGCATCGCACACAGTTCAACTTCATACATACTTAAATGATTGTATTCCCTTTTGCCTTTCTCTGTCTGATGCTTGGGTATAAATAAAGTTGCTATCACCATGTTTTGGGGTGTTTGTATGTCATGATGTTAATTTACATAATCATTTAAATGATTTAATTAACATTACATTACAATTTTTTATTTCTTACACACATTCTTGTCAAAAAAGCCATATTATACTCACAGTAACTCCATTCATAAAAATGATAAAAGAGCAAAACAAATTTACCATGAAATCAGGTTATAAATAAAGTAGATGTAAGATATCAAATAAGTCTATTTAATTACAATAGTTTATAAATTACTGCAACTAAAAACAAACAAATCAATCAGCTAACCAAGTGTGTTCATATTATTGTACAAACACCGCGTGTTACCCATGATCACTGCTGGAACATCTCCAGCTCCTAAACTCTGTTTCCTTCATAGCTCCTCTGGGATCACAGGCCTCGCTCCAGGCAGTAGATCTGTCAGAGTGAAAGTGTAAAGTATGGAAGGTGCAAGTAAATTACAGTATTACATTATAAACTGCTTTTCCCATAAATATTAAATAAATACATAATAGATAAATACATAAATAATATGTATTTTATTTTTAAATGCACATTCATTTATGTGTTAATGTTTCACAGCAAGACTGTGACTGAAGGGGACTCCAATAAAAAATGAAACAAATAAATAAATAAAAACTCTAGAAAGAATCAGCTGTGCTGCACATTAGCTGCAAGGCAGAGTCTGCTGTTGTTATCAGACACAAATATAAATGTGCCAAACTCTAAATGTTGCACACAGGAAATATTTCTAAACCCACAGGACATTAGGAAAGAAAATGGGGGCACTCAACATGTTGGCTGGACTAAATAAGTAAAGTTGAAGTCTTTAGAAGTCCAAGGAGCTTGGAAAGAAAAGCAACTGGAATTTTCTTAGGACATCTCACGTCTCATCCGAGAAACTTCTTCAGTTCTAGACCAAATTGTCATGATCTGAGTGAGTGGTGGGTGTGCCTTCAAGGCTGGCTGTGTTTTCCCAGGATGCACCTGGAGGCAGATCCCAGGAGAATCTGTTTCACCTGTGTCTCATCAGCTGCAATCAGTAGGCTGCATTTAAACCCAGGTGTTGTCTTCTCTCCTTTGACAGTCTGTCAGCTACTAATGGTGGTATCAGGCCACATGCCTCAGGTGTTTTCTTTGGGTTCATGTGCATTTGTCTTAACTCATCTCCTTGTGTTCACAGTCCTGGTTTTACCACTCGCCCCGACAGTAGTCTGCTGCCTCCAGCACAACACCACATCAACCGTCTAACCTCGCTGTCTGAATTTAGGATTCTCTTCACCTCAGCTGCCTGCCCTCCTGCTCTCCAGTCAGCTCTGGAAGTTCTCAGCCTCAGGACAGACAAACTCACTGCACAGCCAGCTACTCACTCTGTTTGCGATTCCCTCCTCTAGCCGGAGAACATCCTCCACTGCAAATAAGCAACCTCTTACTCTCAAACATTTCCCAGACTCTGGGACTCCACCACTAATCCTGTTTTCCCTGCTTTCTAGTCATTCTGTGCTCCAGCTCCGTGACAAGTCAGTTACTTCTCTTCAGTCCCAGTGTTCAGTCTACCTCACCCCATTCATTTCCCACACATTCTTAGTGTTGTAAATAGTGTGTTCAGTAAAGATTTGTGAATCTGATCGCTGTTCCTGCATTGGTGTTGGTGTCTGCACTTCTCAAGGTGGCCTTCGGGCCGTAGTGACACAAATGGTGGAGAGTCCCAGATTTTAAGATGTGAAAAAGGCTGTGGTTCATTATCAGCAGAGAGGTTTTGGGTGAAACCATTATGAGACCTTGCCTCACCCTATCATGTGACTTGCTGAGGTCAACTGAGACAAGATGTGAGTGGGTGTTAAGGTGCCTGGGTAAGGATCTCAAAACTGGATTATAAGTGGCAGACAGCTGGTGTTTTAGGCCACCCCCTCTGTTCAAAGATGGTCATTCACAGTGGACAAAAATGGCTTGTTTCACTCCTTTTTTCAAACCATCTGCCTTCTCTGTCCAAAATGTGAACACTGGCACCCTTGAAAGAGTGACCTTCCTTCCGACACATCCTCACTCTAACATGGGCACACATTCAGTCGATTAGAAAAACTTTTTTTTTCCCCTCAGGAAACATGCACACCACCAAAAATTCTTGAAATACTCCTAAAATTGATGGATTTTGTGATATTGAAATATTGTGTTGCTGAAACTTTCCTGAAACATAGATGAGTTTAGACCTTTTGTGATATACAAAAACAAGATTTATGGTGTGCACATAGCTAATAATTATACCAGCTGCTTCTGTAAATGTGTCACATGGTGAGAGGAGGACGACCCAAATGCAGACACTGAGGTGTGAGTGAGTTCAATCAGAAGGTGAGCCGTTTTTTTGGGCTGATAAAGAGTGATAAAGGTGTGGATACGAGGAAACCTGGAGACATGGCGTGAACATAAGAGATGACCTGACAATCACTGAATGATAGCTACACACAATACACATGAGGGTGATGAGGAAGGAAGGAAACACAGCTGGGATAAATGAGCGTAATGGGAAGGAGGAGGAAGCAAACTGGACACACTGAATATGGGACACAAGACTGTCAAAATAAAACAGTAGACAATGGAACGCAAGACCGACACACGAGCTTGACACAGGAGTGGAGGAGAGGCAGACGAGAGAGGGAGCGAGGGGACACGAGAGAGAGAGAGGATGAAAGAGACAGGACGAGCTGGAGAAACATGGATGAAACCCACTGAGGGGAACATGGGAACAGAAGATGGAAAGCAAGACACAAGGAAATCCACAAGAACACACATAAAGACGAACACACAGAGAGGGACGTAGAGGACAGAGACACAAGCAAACCCAATAAACAGGGAACTAAACAGAGAATAGAAACTCAGAAAGCTGAGTGAAAATGACCCAGAACCATGGCAAAATGTGTGTTCTTACATTGTTTGGATAAATAAAGAAATTAGCAAGTAAATGAAAAAATAAACATTCATAATAAACAATCAGTTTACAGAAACAACAAGTGTGATATGTCCTGTTTAATGATCAACCAGGCACATTAGCCATTATATTGGGTTTGCAACCTCTGGCTTAGTGCGTCTTTTCTTTTAATTAAAAGTAACAGTGGAACAAACGAGTTCTGTACGAGAGCTCTGCTGCTGACAAACACCATGTGCACTAGCTGCATGTAGCTGCATGTAGCTGCATGCTGTGTGCTTTTGGTGCCCAATAACAACAACTGTGGTTTTCTTGTTGTCCCTGCTAGCATATGTTGGAGCTTAAACTAATAACGCTCAATCAGTCATTTCGTTTTATGTTGACACACAGCTGGACTTCAAATGGAACAGTCTCTGAAAAACGTTGCTGCCTCACATTGGTGAACCGTCGTCCTCTCAAAGTTCTCATAGTTGGTTTCATGGGAGGCTAAGTCAGC
The DNA here is from genome assembly GCF_900408965.1 of Simochromis diagramma. NCBI lineage: Eukaryota > Metazoa > Chordata > Actinopteri > Cichliformes > Cichlidae > Simochromis > Simochromis diagramma. Next base: position 4,632,985 of record NW_024386835.1, on the reverse strand, counting down.
CTCTGATTGTTGCTGTTTGGTTTTACTGAAAACAAGAGGCTGCGGAATAGCAAAAGATTGGGAACACGTTCCTACAGCTCACCGTCATTTTAACAAACTCCTTAACAAATTTCCTGATGTATTTATTCTCCTCTGGATATCTTCAGACATCAGCTCCTCTTTACTCTGTTCTGACATTCTTTTAGTGGTAAACTAGACATCTGTCCATTTTATGTAAATGACCTCTGAATAACTGCAGAATATTTCCTCTTTCTAAAAACGTCTTCTTATTTCTGTGTAATGTGTCTGTACTTTAGTTCTTGGTATTCTTCCTCCCCTGATATCACCTTCTTCAATCTGCAAGTCAAACAGCACATGTTCTCAAGCTCGCTGTAAACAAAATGGCCCAGGGCAGATTCAATACCAAGCTTCTGCGATAGCAATAGCTTTACAGCATACGGATCACATGCTGAACCAGGTGATCTATACTAGTGTCCACTCTGGTTTAGTTATAACATGGCAGTGGAAGTTATCAATACAATTGGTGAACTTACTGACAACCTTTTATTGCATTTCTCATTATTTGTTGGCATGTGTAAATATTTGAGTACATTGGGTGATGACTCAGCAAAACCTTCTGCAATGAGAACAAACATCTGCTCAATGCCAACTTCTTCTGTGAGAGTGACTCTTTGTTCTTCTTTTTCTTCATGTGAAATCTGTTTGTTCGATCTGCAAGTCAGGATGAAGAGTCAAAACAGCACATTCTCTGTAAATCATCTTCATTGAAATAAAACAAAGGTTATTGTGATTCACTGTGACACACAAATACCTTGTTACTCATTAGGAGCAGCGGCAAAAAACAGAGTGAACGACCATTTAGCTAACAGTAACAGTGCTTGCTAACTAGCTAGTGATTCACTGTAGAAAACTATAGATTTATTTTTCATTTTTTGGAAGAAATTTTCTATATAACTTCAAGATGACTGCAGGTACATGAAAAATGAAACTGGATCTTTAAGTTAAAGGATGCTCTTAATGAGATGATGACGTTAGCAGTAAATCCTGCTGTTTTGAGAAACTCTTGGTTTCAGTAATTCAGTGTGGATTCTCATCATTCAGTAAATCTGTTTATTGATTAAAGCTGTTACTATTTTGTTGTGCCTTCCTGTATTTAATAAGCACAACAATGAGTCATTGAAGGTTAAAGGGTGGTTTTGTCTGCTGCTACCTTCCTGTTACAGTCCTGCCCGTCTAGTCTTTTAGGTGAGGGATTTCAACAGAGCTGAAAAAATCAAAATGTCTGCTGTGTGAAATGTTTACGACTCTGAGTGATTTGGTGAAGATGCCAAGCTAATACAGGTGTTGCTATTCTTATCACGGTTAATGAATCACTTGTATCAGCCTGACATCATTGCCTCTTAACCTCTGCCATATGAGGTGATGTTTTTGGTTAGCCTAGCATCTGTGTCATTCTGCCTATAAACACGAAGCTTGGTCGACCAGTTTTGATTAATTATGCAAAACCCTTTCTAGCGGAGTCGAGTGGGCTGTAATGTTTACAAGCATCCAAAAAATTTGCTGTCCACGGTTGGGCTTGCAGACCGTGGAGTTGCTAGAGAAAGTAGGGCCCAAACGCGAGACTCAGTGAACGGACAGTGGATGTATTTATGGCGCGTGGACCGAAACGACAACTATTACAATTCTAGCCATGTGACTCCTGTGGCGCTTTCCTCTAAGAATCCCACACAGTGCACGGCAATATGCCATGTGAAAAGGGGATGACAATCCAAAAACCTCGATTCCACTCCGTGATTTCCCTCGTGACGACGTTCCTGACTCCCGACTTACCTTGTGACACCAAAAAACACACACCGCTCCAGCAGTGATGCCTTTTAGTAGCGAAGCCCCGATCACAACCACAACTATATCTACGGAGGTACTTAACAGGTTCGACTTAGTATAATCAGCGCCGACGTTGGGCCCGTCCCCTTCTTTAACTTAATGCGTCCCCTCATGAAGCCATCAGCTGCCAGCTGGTTGAGGGCTAAGTGCGGCAGGTCGGCAGTCCCCAGTCGCGGGAACACCTTCCGGGTGCCGTCCTCCGCGACCCCAAAACATCCGGGAGACCCAGGAGAAAGGACAAAAAGGAGAGAAACCCACCAAACATATGGAAAAACATCTACAAGAAATACATGAGCTCTGGGTCATCAGACCCAGACCATGCATTTGCTTTGCTTCCACTGACGATTGTCAAGAATCTACATGATGATTTATTGGTCACACCTGCGACAAAAAGCATCAGTAACTAAAAAAAACATGATCTTAAACAGGTTGGTGCGTATTGTCAACATGTCACAAAGGTCATACAAGTTTACCATGTCATGTCATCCTAAACAAACTCCACTTGGCATTTTTTATGAGTGATTTCTTTCTGCTCTGGATCTCTTCTAGACATCAGCCTCCTCTTACCTCTGTTCTGACATTCTTTTAGTGGGTAAACTACACATTCTGTTCATTTCTGTAAATTGACGCGATAACTGCAACTGCAGAATATTTCCTCTTTCTAAAAAACACGTCTTCTTACCTCTGCATACTGTGTCTTTATTTAGTTATTGCGTATTCTTCCTCCCCTTATATCACCTTTCTTCAATCTGCAAGTCAAACAGCACCTGTTCTCAAGCTCGCTGTAAACAAAATGCGCCCCACTCTTTTTCCTGCTGGCCCATCTTTGACACCTGAGAGTCAGCAGGAAACTACTGAGGACTGTTTACATCATACTAAGACCACCATGGTACCGGAACAGCTTCTTTCCCCCACAGCTGTCAGACTCCTGAACTCTGCCTCCTGACATCTGACCCACGTTAACACATGGCCTTGACACACTACACACACCTCACAATGGACAACCGTTACCCGCCAAACACATCAATAATAAACATGGACTGCACCACCACTCACAACCACCAGCACTTTATATAGCCTCTGTAGGAATTATATCTCACTTATCTTAACTGCACTACTGTATAGCTCATGTGAAATACTCATTCTGTACATCGATTTTTACTCTTTAATCCTACACCTCCCCTCAACACTGCAGTCATTTCTGTTAGGTATATATCAGATTTATGTGGAAGTTATTTAATATGGGTTACGTGTAATCTGTGTTTATGCACATGCATGTGTGTCTGACTAAAAGAGGGGTCTGTAGGAGTTATTTTACCCTGTTGATTTATTTATTTGGCATTTTTCTTCTTTCTCTTATGATTCTTTCCTATGCCCTCCAGAGAAAAACAAATTGGGGCAGATTTATTTACAGTGAGGGCTCAAGATTGCCTAACACCCATGTACATCAAGAAACAGATTGCAAAAAATGTATATTATGTTTGTTTTGAGTAGGTGGTGGACATTATGCGTGTTAATGTGGACAAAGTGCTGGAACGTGATCAGAAGCTGTCTGAACTGGATGACCGAGCCGATGCACTCCAGGCTGGAGCCTCCCAGTTTGAGACCAGTGCAGCTAAGCTGAAAAGGAAGTACTGGTGGAAGAACTGCAAGGTGCTTAAACAAAGTTTGGTTCAAAAGTCACACACTTTCCACCACTTTAAATAACAATTACTCTAACTGATATGATGCACTCTATTTTTAAAGTCTTCAAAGACTGAGGTTTACTAAATTAATTGTTTTTAACTACACAACTTACAGTATATATTTGCATGACTTATGGTGAAGACTTCCTGTTTTTATTCAACAAAATGAGGAGGTATTACAGATATAGTTCTTGTGTAATAGTGTAGAAATTATCTTTAATTGTTTCAGATGTGGGCGATCCTGATAGCTGTCATTGTGATCATCATCGTCATCATTATTAGTGAGTATTAAGGATGTGCTCATCAACAGTGTTGTTACAGTTTGTGTTATTTCAAACATAAAACCAAGCATTAAGAACTCTCTACAGTGTTGTAGTTTCGCAAACTGTGTTAGGTGTACTGCTACATTGGTGCTCTTTTAAGAGGCAAACACACATCAACTGTTCAAGATCATGTGATGTGTCATTTGATGACTTATCTGATAGAAAAGAGTTATAAAGTTTACGGACTTTGCCCCCAAACATTCAAAAAGCTTTACTTAAAGTTTTACATCTACTATCCATACTATTCCCCCATCATTATTCATGTTAGTTCATGTTATGGATGCAGTAAGCCAAGAAGAAGTACACCCAATTACATAATGCAGCCTGCCTTTTGCCTTTATGGAATTCCCCCACAGTTCCTTTAGTGTCATATCTCTCTTTTATAATGTCTTATATAAAACATTTGTTTTAAACAAACTTGTTAATTCATTCACAGTCTGGAATTACTCGTAAGTAAGCAACAGGAGGAGGAGGGGTAGAAGACACGATAAAGAAGAGAAGTGGAGCTATGTGACTCGTGTCTCAGAGTAGCTCCACATTTTCCACCTCTACAGGGGTCTTCATTCTTTGTTCTGGATTGCCCTGTGTGTGCGTGTGTGATTGCTTATGTGCATAGTCACAGTTTTAACCTATAACATTACAAAATTTCAGACATTACTAGGATATACACATACCAAAGAAAACAAACATATGTACAGAAATGTGTTTATAACTTGACTAAAGCCCAGTTATAAATATGAGTCTAAACAGACTTTGGCAGAACACACACACACACATACTCAAACCTTAAGACTAGAATTGAAGAACATTGTAAACTCTCCTCAACTTGTATTTTTATATTTTATTAACAATTGTTTGATTCCGTGTGCCAGGCTAAGAGAAGTGCCTTTAAGGATTAGCTGTTCAGTGGTATAGTTTAGATTGTAACAGTAATCCTGCATATGGTGGAAGAGATGCCCCTTCCCAGATTTAAAATATTTCTGCTCTTGATAGTGTAACACCAGTATTTTTTTCCTCTCTCATGCTTTTTCTTACTTAATTGGTCAGCTTTGCAAATATTAGTGAAATCTAATTACTCATTTTATTTCTGCACATGGTTAAGTGCTGATCAGGTCCAATGTTGCAGGTGTTAATGTTAGATCTGAATGAAGAGGAAAGTCATTCTGACAACACAAAGCTTACTGGTAATGGGTAACGTACTGTTGAACCACCTCACTGTGTCCATTCCTGTTCATGTCATTTTCAGGCAGTAATTGGGATGCAGTAAAAGTTTGCATGAGCTTGTGTTTAGATTAAGTGCTGGTCATGTTTACTATAAGTAGCATCCACATTGCCTGACAGATTTGCCATAAAATGTAAAAGGAAAAAAAAATACACAGAAGTGCCATCATGAGGTATCAAGAGATTAATTATCTCAATTAGTTGCTCTTAAGTGTGGCAGAAAAATGGCCTTTATGTAATAATAATGATCAACAATTAAGAGGAAAGAAAATCTGTGGTTTAGCTTTAGACTTTGATAGGTGTCTCCAATGGAGAACAGCCAAAAATGCAGCCATACCTTCTGAACACATGTACCAGCCAGCCAGAGAACGAGTAGTGCCTTGTGAGCTCCCTGTCCAGCAGATACTGTGCAGCTAGCCTGTGCTATCAGTTGAATTTAACCTTTAATAAAGACCTTTGGATCAACGCCAGTGTGAAGAAACATTCTTGTTGATGCACAATGCTTCTAACACAAAACAATTAAAAATTCTAACATGCCATATTTGTCATACAGTTATTTGCATTCTGTTAAATGTAGAGTTGATCATAGTTAGGCTATAGTATGTTTTTTGTGATGTTTAGGTCAGTACTGCTGAGCATCATGGGTGATATAGAGTGGAAATATTTTGTTGGTCCATGGCATTGTGATACATGTGACACTAACACTGGATTTGGGATTGCTTTGTATATTATTTTCACTCTGTTTGGTATTTAAAGCTCCTGTTTTAGGTTACAGTTTCAGGATTTTTTTTTTCTTGACTTCTAGCAATCATTAGCTCCCCCCCTCATACTTCTTGCGTGTTTCTGATAGAGAAATAAACACTAACACAAATATGTACTCACCCGCACCCCCTTTTTTTTTTTTTTTTTTTTTTTTGTTAAGCATGTAGATTTAATCAGACTGCAGCCACAACTAAAATTTGTAGGCATGGAAATGCTGTTATGGGCCAACTTTTTATTAACCATACATGGAATTGTCAACCTCATCCTTTTTTCTTTTTCTTTTTTTTTTTTTTCCACAGAATTTAAGATCTTATAACTTCCAAGCCTTGCTTCACTTTTGGGAATGTACGTGGAAATATGTGCAATTCTGCTCTGTGGGCCCTAAATTTATTTTTGCTTGAATAAAACTGATGTTAAATCAAAGTGTCCTCTGATTTTTCTCATCTGTGACGTAACAAACGCCAGCTATTGCTTTTTCCAAAAGGAGCCATGATGGCAAAATCATTTTTATTGGAGTCATTTAAAGATAAATTCCTTCAGTGTGACATACAATGGTGTACAGTCCAGCAGATTTTACACAAGTACTGTTGAGGGGGGTTTTTTTTGTTTTTGTTTTTGTTTTTTTTCCCCATGTTTCCTTCCTCTTTTTTTCCATCTCAGTTCCACTCACTTGTAGGTCTTTAGGATAACCCCATCAGTTCTAACGATTATATATTTTATTATTATTTTGTTTTGGTTTTACAGAATTGGGAAATTTTCAGTTCAGGTTTAATTTAAATGCAGATTTAACTGAAAAAGTCAAATTGCAATAAAGATGTGGTAAAAGAATATATAACAGCTGCTCAAGTGTTGTTTGTGCTTTCAAACAAATGTCATTGTATCATAAAGAAAATCAACATGACAACTGAGGATAATTAGATTGCATATTATTGTTGCAAAATTTTAAAATATAATGTAAAATAATATTATTTAAAATTAATGAATAAAGATATACAAGTATGTGGCATTCTTTGCCTTTCTTTTCATTTGCTTAATGACAAAATCTATTAAAATTACTGATAGCTCCCATTTTCTTGTAATTTTTATGTTTTATTTTTTTACTTAAGAGACTTGACTAAGATGATGTTCAATAACTGACAACAATTTAACCAAACAAAAAGAAGTCAAATGTCCAAACTCCCTGCTACGTGCACTGCAGCAGCTGGACCATGCAACGACTCTGTTCATTCATTTAGCGGTAGGGGCGGGGACGCAGCGGGCTGGTAGTGTCAGTGCTCGCGCAGTGTGCTTCAGGCTTGTTGTTTCTCGGTTGTGTAACATGGGAATCCACGTGAATCGCCAGCAAGCCACCCAACAGACATGCCGCGGCAGACACGCCTACATCTGGTTTGCTATCCAATCTAATAATACATGTAAAACCCACCTGTCCAATCATCACTTAATGGGCGTGGTTATGCTATGCCGGGCTCACGTTGCACAAATGTGTCCACCGCTCTGGGATGGATGACGACGTAGCTACGTGACTGAGATATAACTGAAACAAAATACTTTCTGATGCGGTCCGGTGATCAATTAAGGAGACTCGTAACTTTTTAATCTTGAGCCAAGACACGCGTGGAGCGGGAAAGGTAAATATTCCACCAAAAGACGAAAAATTGGGGGCGTAATTGGTGAGTTAGCTTTCTCGATAAACTAGCTAACCACCTGACGCACGGCTTCAAACTAGAGACAACAGTGGATGTAAACATGTGAAATTGAATCATTGCCTTTTTTGTGTGCTATGAAGTCGTTGCGAATGTGTATTATTGTGGTTTGGGCTTTTTGCTTCTCCAAGGAGTGAATGCTGACTTGACTGTAAGCAGTGTGTGTTGCTCATGTTAGCTGTATAACGTCTGCCGTAAGTCAGGGGGCTGGAGCTCACGGGTTGCGCTGTGTTGGCTGGCAAGTTGGTAACAAACTAAAGCTTTTGTTGCTCAGATTTGCATACGGTGCATTACTTAAAAAGCAACCTATTATACTTGCTAATACAGTAGCTAACAGGCTATCAGTTTATTGCGTTATTGCGACCTTCGTATCCAGTTACTGTAGGGGGCGCTGTTTTCACCAAGCAACCCGAACTCTCACGGCGGTTAAAAGGTCTTAACACTAAACTACATTAAGTTTTAGCTTTTTCGCTTTGTCCAGATGTGCTTACACAGCAGGCATGATGAGGCATGGGTGCATATGATTATTGAGATTGGCATGATTACATGAGTGGGAGTTAATTGCCCTCACTAAATGCTGTGTTTGTATTTTACTGTCTGAACCTTTCTGATACTTCCATAGACAGTGCAGGTTTTATACACACTGCGGATATTGCCCCTGATAAATACCCAGTATATTACAGCAACCCAGCTAAACCTGGCACACAAAAAACCCAAACAAACTGAAAATAAACTAATGGGAATTAATTGAAAAAGAACTAAATAAAAATAAAATAGAAATTTTAAAAATGTATATGAGAGGTCTTGATAGATAAAGCGCTATGTAATAACTCTGGGTAGGGGACTTCACTGAAACTAGAAGCTGCCCAGTGGCAAGTCAGGTGTGGTGCTATAGCTTCCACCGGAGTGGAGTTGCTGTCACTCCTTCAAGCATTGTGAGGTGGCCTCTGGACTTACTTGGGTCACTGGGTTCATATGGTGAGGGGGAGTAAGTTGTAGGCTTCTGCTGAACGTTAACAATAAATTAAAAAAAAAAAAAAAGCCTGTAAAACGGGTAATAATGTTGACTTTCAGTTTTGCTTGTGCAATAGCTTATCTTAGCTTTTTAGGTGACTTCTGGAAGCAGTCTGTGATGGTGTTGAGCTGTGTTGCAGTGTGCATGCAGGTTCAAGTACAGAGCAACAGCCTAGGTCAAGTGTGTTGTTGTGCTGCATAAGTGAGGACCACAGCATCCTATGTATGCAACAACAATCACGCGTTGTGTGTTGTGCACGTCAGTACATGTATAATATCTCAATAGCATAATGTTTTATGCATTCTGAATTGAGCAAATCAGTTATGTAATCCTCCTATGAAGACCTGATGAATGATGCAGGGTATTTTCACTCCCTCCTGCTTTTGCTTCTCAGTTTCTGTCCCTCTGTCTTTATTCTCAGTGTCTGGTCTCAGTGCCATATGGATGTGGTGGCAGTTGGAGTTTGTTTAATTATACCAATACCATAGAGATTGCAGGGATTGCAAAAAATGTAAATCCATAATTAGTAACAGCTGTTATGTAACCCAGTATCACATTATTATATCTGGCAGAGCCTTACCTGGTCTTGGCAGTATTGATGGATGAGATGTGCATAAATCGCGGATGCTGGGAGAGAGTCAGAAAGCAGTGAGTCAGTTTTATGGCCAGACAGCTGAGTAGTATTAAATAACATGGCAGATTGTGTTTGTTCACATTTGCACAGAACATTTTTTACTTGTTTATGTTTGGCAATAACATGCTCGTACTTTCAAAAGAAGACAAGTGTTTGCTTCCAATTTTAAAGCCTTTGGCACATCACCCATGCCCCAAGTTTAAAGTGGACATGTGAATATATTTCTAGCTCTATATTTTTATTCGGCTTATTAGGCTTGTAGTAGCTTTCTAAAATTTGTAATTCACCATAATCCTCAGGCCCTCAGTTTATTCTCCTTGACTCATGCTGTTTTACCTCTCATTGGAGGAAACCCTCCCTTTAAAGCAACTTGCTTATGATTGGATGATCCTACAAGCAGAGGAATTGAATGTGAGGTGGATGGGGATTCCAACTGGGGATGATTCTCTGCATATACTGTTAATATCTTTGGAAATACATTTTGCCACTTATTTGAGAAAAAGTTCACTGGCAAGATTCCCAACTTTCATGATTGCCAACCGTGAATTTTGCCATGCTGAAGATTATCTGTTTCCAGGTCGCATTGGCCTTTAAGGTGTCATGCATGATCTGTCTGTAGGAGTATGAGCAGTTGCTTATTAGGTAGGTTGACTTAATGATGACCTACAGAAGTGTTAAAGTTTTTCCAAAAAGTCACACTTTAACAAGAAGTGCTGTTGAAAAATGTAAGAGAAAAGATCTGTCACTGCACAACACTTTATTAAAAAATATGTTTTCAATGGCTAAATCTGAAATGTGTTTGTGGGAGTAATGCAAGAACAGGATCCTCAGTGTCATTGGTGGTCAGAGACCAAGCCAGCTGAGATCTGCAACAATAACGCTTTAGTTTCGCTATTTAAACATGAATGTTTTCAATTTGTAAGGTGTAAAATACAGTTTTAGAGTTGGCTCCTCATAAATGAGATTAAGTAAACTGTAGTAAACTTAAACTAAGCTACAAACTGAAACTAGATGTGGAAAAAAACATGTACCAAAAAGAAAATAACAACAAGACTTTTGAAAATAAAAAACTAAGTGAACTTGGAATATATATATATATATATATATATATATGGCGTTTATTTTAGTTTGGTAAAAATGTTATCACGTCTTGCCTGATGAGACATCGATGGATGTGTTTATTGAGAGTCTACACGACTGAGAGTAGAGCTTTAAGTGCATTAAAGTTATATAAAAAATTAACAGTGCAAATGCAAATTCCTTGCTGACAGTTTAACCAAAAGGCATTTCCAGGGGAAATTGGCTGACATATCCTGAGCATAACCATGTATAATATCCACAAAACTTAAAAAGAGGTTATACACACACAGTACGGTAATATTATGTTGAAGCACAGTACGTATCACTCCGCGAGGCGTCTGCCTACGATAGCCGTAATGCTCCGACAATCCATCAAGCAGTGCGGGTTCGTAGCTTAGCAAAGTCATACTGAAACATTTGACAGATTTTCGAGCGCCGTGTACCACATAAAATCAATTAGAGGTCAGTAAACACAACCAGAATTCATACATAAGGCACACGGGATTATAAAGGGCACTGTCGATTTCCAGAAAAATCAAAGGATTGGTTTTAAGTGTGCCGTGTTTTCCAAAAAACACGGTAATAACGACGGCCCGCTAGCATGCGCTACCAAAAATAGTGCTTTGTTGTGTATCTGACGGATGAAAGCCAAACCAGTTCCACACCACTGAAGTTCCAGCATTTTTACAAACCAATTCTGGTTCATCCGTTTCAGTTAACGATCCGCTTTCACTCTTCTCATTCTGCGTCACCGCCATGTGCGTATGTAAACGAAGGCACTGCGCATGCGCGTTTTACCCATATTCTATCACGATATTTCATTTTCTTATCGTTGCTCAACATTACACTGGTATTACCGTGAACGGTATGATATAGCCCAGTCCTAACTGAGAGACAGCTGCTTTCATAAATTTCAGTGTTTCTGTTGTACTACCTGTTAGGGCTGTTCGATATAACAATATATATCGGATGACAATATAAAAAGTCTAGTTTCATTTTACGCTATCGTTTGTTTCGTGGTGTCGCAAAATAAACTGTTTACGGCAATATTTTTTTTTCATCGTTTTGATGGTCACTGTAGTGGCTATATTAATTTCGTAAAGTTCTCTCTTTCTCTTATATTTTATATAACCACACTACGGACGGACAAGAGCCTGTTTTTATGCGTTGTGGTTAACAACAATGACGGTAACAGCAGATTATTTACTGATGAGAAGTAAAAAAAGAGTATAATTTCATGCATCGGTTAAAACACTCGACTCCAGCTACATGACGCGCAGCTGGAAACACTTCCCGCAAGTCGAGCTGCCCGAGATTCACAGAATTTACAGAAAATGTTACATTTTTGTGATTTATATCATTATCGGAACAATAGAATTCTTATATCGGGATATGAGATTTTGGTCATATCGCAGAGCCCTACTACCTGTACTGATTTTCCTAAATCTTGCCTCTGGCATAACATAAAACTTGATTAGTCCCACACGTGGGAAATTTGTTCCATATGCCTTCTATGCAATAATAACTAAACTCAGGCTTTTTGCTTATTTTCTTCTGTTTGCAGTGGAAAAAACAGACCACTTCATCCAACATTCAGCACTGACTGAATGAAAGTCAATTCATTGTTACCACATGGAACCCATTCCCTTTGGTTGAACATATGAAGACCCTTACCGACTATTGTAACTGGAAAGAAAAATAATTGATGTGTGACCAAAGTGTGGTGATGCCAGGAGGTGACAGCGGACTACATGGGGAGGAGCCTGCATTGCCGTCAGCCACAGCGAACGGTGGAGAGGTGGAGCAGGAGTTGTCCGGGAAGCAGAACGGCAGGGAAACGTCCAAGCACCTCGGGGGTGAAGAAAGTGGAGTTTCAGGTGGAGAGGTGGGACAGGAAGATGAAGAAATGGCGAGTGGTTCACACGACCTGTGTTCATCAACCAATCGCAGCTTTGGGAGTGCTTCGGGATCCACCTCAGTTTCAGCTAAGAGGTATTTAACTCCATGTGCTCTCACCATTTAGCCTTTTTTGGGGACTTTCTATGGTGCCTTTCTGACCCTAATTTCTGCAAAGATCCACAACACCACGTGAGAGCTTTTTATCTATTACTATTCTGTTAGCATGTGGCTCTGACAAGTGGAGTACAGCACACTGTGACAACAGCCAGGGTTTTAACTTTCTTGCAGCATTGCAAGAATTTTGGCATAGTAGAAAACAAGCCAGTTTCCCAAAATAAACTGGAAAGATGCTTTTTACCAGCTGATCCTGAAGTTCTGCGTCTGTGCTATGATCTATTCATGGTATAATGGTGACAAAAATGCTAACTATATCCGACAGAGTGAATCTTAACTACTTAAGTAACTGTGAGAAATACTTAGCTTTTTATGCTGTTTCTGTGCATATGTAGCAGCGAGCATGCAGAGGCTGGCAAAGGGCAGGACCACAGAGAGGTGATGAATGCAGTGGCTGAGATGAAAAAGAGGCTTCCATCAGACAAACGCAGCCGCAGCAAAGCCAGCACTGTGGAGGCCTTACATTACGCGCTCAACTGTGTCAAACAAGTGCAAGGTAACCTGACTAAATACAGAAGAGTCCATGTAGAATCTTAAGAAAACACTATTTATTTTTCTCCAAATACTGATACTGTTTGTGTGCCTTGGTTTGTCACCTGTAGCTAATAGTGAATACTATAAACTGCTCATGCAAAATGGGCAGGACGAGCGGAGAAATGCCACTGTTTGCACCCTGGAAGAGCTGGAGAGAGTCACCTCAGAACACACCCTTAAAAATACGGTATGCGCATCAAACTTAGATGCACAGGTTCTGATGTTATTGTCCCTTTTTTAATGCATCACTGAAGATGTCATAGGACCCACTAAGCATTTGTTTAGAGCTGTTCTGAAATCCTGTTTTGAGGCAGTCTTAAAGATGCAAATACACATGCATATGTACATTTATTTTGCCTCACTCCTGAGCGGGTGTGTGAGTGTATGTGTGTTTATTGCTTTTGTGTGTGTCTGTGACTTTGCTTGCTTGTGCATGTGTTTCTGGGTGCGTACATCTCTTTACCTGTTTGTAGGATTCCTTCGTGGTGGTTTTCTCCCTGGCCAGCGGCCGCGTCCTCTACGCGTCTGAGCAGGCTCCCAGCATCCTGTGCTGCAAGAGGAAGTTTCTGGAGTCCGCCAAATTTGTGGAGCTGCTCTTCCACCAAGATGTCAACGTCTTCTATTCACACACTGCGCAACCCCATTTGCCACCTTGGAGCAACTCGCACACAGGTGCTGTATTTTATTTATTTATTTAGATTAAATAAATAAAATACGGCACAGGGACAGCACAGTTTTGTTTTTGTTTTTTAAGTTAGTTTGCACATGCTAGTGTCTCAGTGGGTATCTAACAGAAATAATGAAAGAGAATATGGCTAACTGACTTCTCTCGCTTCTTTTTCTCTGTAGCTGGCGTTTTGTTTGATTGTGCCCAGGTCAAGTCCTTCTTCTGCCGAATCAGGTCAGTACTTTTTTTTTTCTTCATATCCCTTAATTCTTTAAACAATAATTATTTTTTTTAAATGCACATTTAATAAAATATATGAGCTAAATTCCATTAAACCCTACATCTGATGTTGCCCTTGTGTATCCAGACTATAAACTGCAGTAATTTCAGGGTTTTTAAATTATGATTGTTGTTTTTTTATTATTAGAATTGTGTAACTTCTACAAGCTTATGCAACTGTTACAAAATTTCCTGTAGGGTGTAATGAAGTTTCGTTCTGATTGTCAACTCTTCCTCTATAAGGAATTCCATCAATACATGCTTTTTAATGAATGTGTCTGTAGAAACTGTGCTCGGTCCATGGTGTAGTGGTTAACACATTCATTTTATGTGCAAAAGATTCCCAGTCTGAGACCAGGAGGAGACACGCCTGGATAAATATGAGGGTTGTGTTAGGAGGGGCTTCTGGTGTAAAATGTGTGCCAAATCAAACATGATTATCCATCAGCTCTTGTGACTGAAAGTACCTCCATAGCCATAGAAAATATTCATTTCACACATTCTTACAAGAATTAAATTAGCTGTCATCAACTTGTACCAATAGATATCATTGAAGTTTGAAGTAATTGTTTTCATTTTTCATTAGATCTTTATTTTAGGGTTTGAAACTGGTGCAGGTAACGTTTCCTGTTTTCATCTTTGATCACAATAAATTCAGATATGATTTGTGTGTTTTAGGGGTGGGAAGGATCGTGAGGGTGAGATGCGTTACAACCCATTTCGGATAACACCCTACCAGCTGAAGGTGCAGGGATCTGGGAGCAGTGGGGAGGAGGAGGAGCCGTGCTGCCTGGCACTGGCTGAACGCATCATCTCTGGATATGAAGGTATGATACCGTGTTTGTCTTTTAACATGCAGCTTTGATGCTCTGATAGGTCAATGCAATTTTATCTATAATAACCCCAAACACTTTCTGAGAAACTCTTCTGGTATTTCTGATGAACTTATAACCACTGTTTATTCATGTTTTGCACTGGTGTTTATATGATTTGTGTATGCAGCACCTCGGATTCCCATGGACAAGCGCATCTTTACCACGACACACTCCCCTGGTTGTGTGTTTCTGGAAGTTGATGACAGGTCAATACACACAAATTTCCAGTCCCAAGTTTTGAAAATTGATGGCAGTGTATGAAAAGAGCTGATTTTTATGGTGACTGTTCACAGGGCCGTGCCTTTGCTTGGATACCTTCCTCAGGATCTGATAGGCACGTCGTTGCTGACTTGCATTCACCCAGAGGACCGCCCCCTCATGCTAGCCATGCACCGGAAAGGTGAGTTTGTGGGGAGGATGAGTGCAAAAGTTTAGTCTGCTGATAAGAAAACTCTGCATTTCAATGAGCTGACTCAAATTGTATATTTAAATAGATAGATATTCTCTTTTTCATTATACTGTACAAAATGCCAGACAAATAATAAAATGGCTAGTAGTAGTAGTAGTAGTAAATTAATCAACCAAAGCAAGGTGTTTATCCTAAGCATTTACACACGCTTTGAAATGATAAGATTTTACCTTTCATCACATAATAAAAATTAATTAATTAATTAGACAAAGATCAACCTGAGGTGATCAACAGCAAGTTAAATAATACACTATGTCATAATTAACAAAAATTAGGGAAAAATGCAAAAGCAGTGTTTGAAAAACTAAGTGCTCTTACTTCTTCCATAGTACTGTAGGTGAGAGAATAAGTAGAAACCAGGGTGCTGCTCTTGATCAAGTGATCATCAGCAAATGTGAGCACCTCTATGAAAGCAGACATTTGGGCAGTTTGGTGATCTGGAGTGTTAACATATCTGTTAACATGATGCAGAGGAGAAATGACATCAGCAGTGATCTTAAAGAAGGATAATTAGCCTTTTTCCAAGCAATTGGAATTCCATCATTCGGCAGTGTGAAATACTATTCACATTCAAGTGGAAAACATTCCAAACATTTGCCAGTCTTTCCAGGAGTGAACTTTCCAGACTCCACAGGCCTCAGTTAGCATCTTAAATGTTAAAGTTCATGACAGGACAATTGGAAAAAGACTGAACAAGTATGGCTTGTTTAGTTGGGTTGCCAGGAGAATGCTTCTTCCCTCTAAAAAGAACAACGTAGCACAGTTTAGGTTTGAAGAATAGAACAAACCACAGGACTTCTTGGGACAAATGAGACCAAAAATTGAGGTGTTTGGCCATAATGCACAACGCCATGTTTGGATGGCATGAACAGAGCATATCAGCACAAATGCCTCATACAAACTGTAAAGCACGGTAATGGGGCCGGGTGGGGGTGATCACTTAAGCTTGTGTTGCAGCCACAGGACCTGGACACTTCGGTATGCAGAGGAGTTAATGGACTGCAATGTATTCTACAGTCATTTGTGAGGGCACGTGTAAGCAGAATAACTACAACAGCCTGTCTGAAAAAGAAAAGAATCAGTGTGTTGCAATTGTCCAGACCTCAACCTGACTGAAATGCTTTCCCTTGGTTAAGAGTTATACATAAACAAATACCACAAACCTCAATGAAGTGAAGCAACACTGGAAAGAGGAGTGGGTCAGAATTCCTCCACAATGATTTGAGAGACTGATAAAGTTTCTCACATCATACAGAAAATTATTACTTCAAGTTATTGCTGCTAAAGGTGGCTCTAAAAGCTATTGAATCATGGGATATATTTAGTTTTTAACACACTGCTTCAGCGTTTTGGCTTATTTTAGTACTAAATAAATAGTGAAACAGTTTAAATATCATAATGTTTTTATTATTATGTCCTAATACAAATCTTTAGAATTGACAGTAATTTATTTTTACCGTGACTGTATTTTTGTCATACATTTTATTTATTTATTTATTTATTTATTTATTCTTTCTTCGTGCCTTGCTTAGTCTTGAAGCATGCGGGCCAGCCTCCATTTGAACATTCTCCCGTGCGTCTGCACTGTCAGAATGGAGACTACATCACCTTGGACACCAGCTGGTCCAGCTTCATCAACCCATGGAGCCGGAAGGTGGCCTTCATCATCGGGCGCCACAAAGTCAGGACGTAAGTTCCATAAGCATAAAATCTAAACCCCAAGACAACAAAAATGTGTGCTGAGGTGTAGAGTTTGGTGTCTGTTGTGTAATCCCCCTGGGTTTCTGTGAAAACGGTGTGCGATTACATGAATGACGCAGTAACAAAGATAACATCACTCTGTTTACTGCCTTTACCTACAGGAGTCCTCTGAATGAGGATGTGTTTGCTGCTAAAGCAAAGGAGTTTGTTCCAGTAACTCACGAGGAAATAAAAGATCTTCAGGCAAAGATCTATAAGCTTTTCCTACAGGTGAATATGTCATTGCTGAATAAATGAATTCCAGAAAGCACTCACTTTAAATCCTTTGTTGCTGTAATGCAACAAAGGTGCTGGTATCATGCTGGTATCAGCGTAATAACATATAAAGCTGATCATGTTTCAGTCCTATCAGAAAAAGGAAAAATAAAAAATGATTCATACTAAATGGGTTGGAGTTGTAGTATGTGTGGTTTTTGCTTTTTGGTTGCTGTACACAGGCTGAAAAAAGAAGCATTAATATCTGTTAAACAGCAGCATTAATCTGTTCTTCCTTGTGTTTCTTCTTTACAGCCCGTTCACAACAATGGCTCCAGTGGTTACGGTAGTTTAGGCAGCAACGGCTCTCACGAGCACTACATCAGCATTGCATCTTCAAGTGACAGCAATGGCAACGTATGGGAGGACTCACACCGGGAACCGGTAAGACATCACAGTGAGGTCATCATCCAGGAATTCACATGTCACCTAGTTGCCTAACTATCTATTGCCATGGTTACTCATGCACTTTTTTGGGGGGTGCTGTGTTCGTCTGTTTGTGTTTTCCAGATGACTTTACAGCAGATCTGTGCTGATGTAAACAGAGTGAAGAGTTGGGGCCAGCAGGCTTATCTGGATTCCAACCACAAAATTGCTTTCCTTGGAAAACGTGTCACAGGTATCGCAGTTTCACATCCACTGAGTACAAAACAGTTAAAATGTGTTTTTTAAAATTGGCAGATATTTTAAATGTTGGCTGTTTATTTTGCCAGCTCCTCTACCCCCTGCAGCCTCCAATGCTGAGGTCAGAGAGCACAAAGCGAGCAGGAAGCAAACACACATTCCCTCCTATCAGCAAATCAACTGTGTGGATAACATCATCAGGTGTGTGGCAACAAACATGACTTTTTTTTTTTTTTTTTTCTGCAGCACTCAGTCCTTATCATAATATTGACTCCTGCTTTCCCTGTTGGTTTGCGCACGTTTCTTGTGTGTAACCAGATATTTAGAGAGCTGTACAGGTCCAGCCCTCAAGCGGAAGAGTGAATCTCGTTCCTTGCTTACCTCTTCTTCCTCATCCTCTACCTCAGAAGATGACAAGCCTGCAGGAGCCACTGACACAGCTCAGGAGAGTTCAGATGGTATAAACCCACACACAGCACATGGCTTAGCATTCTGTTACTTTTAGGGTGAAAGTCTGCAATGTTTCTGTCATATAAACTCGTTTTGCTCCTGGCGTTTGTTTTTTCTCACTTTTCAGCAGTCGTGGTGGAGACTGAGGTGTCAGTGAGCCCTCCAACTCCAGCTGTAGTCGGGGCACCTCTTACAGACATCACCATGTCTACTAAAGCCATGAGTGTTGTCTCGGTCACCAGCCAGTGTTCATACAGCAGTACCATAGTGCACGTGCCACAGCCTGAGTCAGGTATATAAACATAGTCTTATATCATGAGTGAGACCTGCTCAGATGCTTCCTTTTTTTTTTTCCTTTTTTTTTTTTTTCCTTCCTCTCCCTTAATGGTAAAAGTTCAAAATTCTCTCAGGAGTTTTGCACACAGAGAAACATTTAGTGCTTTCTTTTGACACTGCCCCCCCCCCCCCCCCCCCCATGTTTTTCTGTTAGAAGCCACAGCACTGGAGGATGCCCCGATGGGCAGTGAGCCTGCTGATCCTGCCCCAACCCCTGTCCGTCCAGCTCCAAGCCCTGCCGCAGAGGAAAGAAGGTTTGTTGGTCTCACCAAGGAGGTGCTGTCAGCTCACACCCAGAAGGAGGAGCAAGAATATGTGGATCGATTCCGCCATCGCATCCTTCAGAGCCCTTACAGCTCATATCTGCAGCTGGACAACAGCTCTTTGGCTCACTCCCACCACCCAGGTTTGTTGAATATTTCTTTAGCAACGCAGCTGATGTTTTGAAATCTAAGTGTTGGTGCAAATTTTTGTGCAACTTTAATTAGATTCTATGATCTCTATACATTCACTGCAGGAGACTACCTGCGTCCACTGAGTGCCGGAGGTTGGAATCGTTCTCGAAAAGGGAAGCCAAGACACAAGCGTCCCAAACCCCAGGGTTCGTCAGACAGCTATTCCTCCCCTCCTGAACCCGCTCGCCATGTCCCTGACTCCTCATGGCCCTCCTCAGAGTCCTCCCAGCCCCAGGTGGGAGCACACTACAGCCAAACATCTCCAGTCCAGGTGCCATTCTTTCCTGTAATGGGGAAGCCCGGCCCGGAGCAATCACCCAGGACACAACAGCTGCCTGGAGCAGCTCCTACGGGGCTCCAGCCTCCTGACCAGCTCAGCTACAACTTCAACATAATGCAACCTACTCAGAGCCTGCCAGGCATGCAGCAAATCCAAATGGAGACCATTCAGAATGTTCAGAATACCCAAAACTTTCACAACCTGCAACCCATAGCTCCAACACAGACCTTCAACCCTTCTTTCATGGCTCCAGTCATGGCTGTCATCCTGCCCAACTACCCCACTTTTACCCCAGGTTACCCATCCATTTATCCACAGTCAGCTCAGTCTATACTTCCCCAAATACCCATCACTATGACAGGGTATGCCCCTGTCAGTGCACCTTTCCCTCAGCCTCAGTTCCAGGCCCAGCCTGGTCCCCATTCTCAAACATCCCCAGGCCTTTTACTTTGCTCACCCAGAGCAAGTTCATCTGTCGGCGAAGAAGAGGAAGCGGCTGGGCCTACAGCTTTGTTCTCTAGTTCTCGCTCAAGTTCTCCACTGCAGCTCAATCTGCTGCAGGAAGAACTGCCCAAACCGAGTGAAGGGCAGAGCAGCACCGGGCACAACCACGCCGAGAGCCTCCATGAACAACATGCCAATGAGGTGAGTCAATCTACCACCTTTTATAACAGGTATGGGTTGAGTATAGGTCTGATAGTTTTCTCACTCTAAAATGCCGACTGATTTCTGACCATCTTTTTTATGATTAGCGTGATGTCGCAGGAGAGTCTGGCAACCATGATGCCCAGTCAACATCCAGCGAGCTTCTTGACTTACTGCTTCAGGAGGACGCCAGGTCAGGAACTGGCTCCAATGCCTCAGGGTCTGGATCAGGGGAGTCTGGAGGCTCACTGGGGTCTGGATCTGGCTCCAATGGAACCTCTACTTCACACACTGGTAAGAAAGGCAATATGCATGCATGCAATTCATGCAAAAACTGCCTTTTTTGCACCATATTTGTAAAGCATAAGTCTAGTTGTTATAGTTTTGACTTTCAGTTTCCAATGTCCGTGTACACCAAGTTTCTAAATGTTGCTGCATGATGCAAACAAGTAAAAGAATGCCATGCAAATGCAAAACAGAGGAACAACATTTTCAGTTAAGAGTAGGAAGGAAGGATGTGAATGAATTTTTCCCTGGGTTACAGGCAGCAGCAACAGCAGTAAATACTTTGCCAGCAACGATTCATCGGACACGTCACGCAAAGCTCGTAAGAGTCAGGAGACCCTGGCAGAGCACAAACACACCTTTGAGAATCAGTCGGAAAACTCCCTGTGGAGCATGATCCAGCACACCCCCGAGCGTGTCATGATGACATACCAGATCCACACCAGGTACACCAATACACTTAATTAATAATGGATAAAAGGGAAACGCATTTTTGAGAAAAGCTATTTTGGCATTACAGATTTGTGTGTGGAATTACTTTTGTGTCTTTCTTGTCATTTTCAGAGCGAACTCTGAACACCGCGCTCAGTTTTTTTGTTTTTTTTGTTGTTGTTTTTTAAACAATTTTTAATGCAAGATGACTTTCTGATGAAAATGTAAATCCAGTTCCAGTTAAAGATTAACAGAAACGTGTATTTGTTTAACCCATCACCCATCTCGTTTATAAACTGTAGATATTTCCAAGCTGTCCCTCCAATCGAGTCTGGCCAACAGAGAGAGAGTACATCTTTCAGCGTGGGTCCCGCCTACTTTTCAAACAAGTTTCTAAGCTTTAGGATTCACAAATCACATTTTAGAGCCACATTTGAAGTCAGTGTAATCCATTTGCGATCGAGCTCTCAAGTTTGATTTACAATTGCAAATGCGTTCTGTTTTATAGTAACAGAGGCACAAAAGTAACTAATGCAAGCATGAACAGAAATAATGTCAGCCTGTTCAGTGTATATCAGCATTGCTTTCCCCCTCCCCCTGTGACACTTTCACAGTGGCCTTTGAAACCTGGTGCTTTGTACTAGAAATCATTTATCTTCAATATAAAGTGAGGATTATACTCACTAGTTGACTGAGTAAGCGCAGTAAGGTTAAAGGTGAGGCTTTTATGAGGCTCATAAAGTCAAAACATGTGCAAGTGTTGTTTCTTTTGTTCTGTCATCTTATCTAAATGTCTCACCTTGTTTAATGTGGCAAGGTATTTAGTCTTTTTGTCTGATGGCTTCGCTTATTCAAAGCCAAATGGTACAGCAAAAGGGCTACCTGCTGATTTGATTATGTAATGATATTATCTAATCGGGGAGTACAATAAACACCAAAGCCGTCTTCACAGTACTGTGCTTATTTATATTTATACCAGTTAGATGGACTTCTTATGCCTTATACATGTTTTCTTTTTTATTATTTAACTTTTTTACAAAAGCACAAACAAGAAGACAAGCAATGGGTGAAAAGATGTAAACCAAAAGCATACCACAGAGCAGCATGAATCAGCCTCAGAGACTATGAACCGCCTTTTCTACACTGAATCCCTTCAGTTTAGCAGGAAGTGGTATCTCTTTAATCCACCTTTAAAAGCAGAAAGATCATGTTGGTTTCCATTCTGATAAACTTAGGTCACTTCTTTGCATTCCCTCAAAGCCCATTTTGATTGGACAGGAGCGGCCAAATTATGTCCAGGGGTCCGTTCTTCGTACCTCGCTAAGTAAGTTAGCTGGATTTGATTGTTGACGATTTCGCGTGATCTTGGATCGTTCGGTTCTCTGAAGCTCATCCGGGACTTGCTGTCATAGCAACAGATCCGTAAGCGTAAACCTGCTCCCGAGCAGGTTTACTTTATGTAAACTGGATTAGATCGCGGCCACTCAGGTATGTCCGCTTCATTTATACGAAAGCAACAGCGATATTTTCCCACTGTTTTTCCATAAATAAATATTATCAACGTAACTAAAGATAATGCAGTACGTGATCCTTTCATTGATTTCATACAGATACATACAGGTCATTTCCTAAAAAAAGGGAAATGTACTATTAATCATTCTATTTCATGTATTTGATTATTTCAGATGTAATTCATATGTTAGAGTTGTAATAGTAAATTACTTTGTGTAATCAAGATGAGAGACCACGGCTATAAAAGCGAAGGTGGATTTGGGAAGTCTGTCGCAGCCATGTCCTGTCCGTATACGCGAGCAGCCCATTGCGGAAGGTGCAAGATTGATAAGGAGAGTCCTCAGAATTCAGCGTATATTGCAGGATAGACAGGATCCTTTAGCTCAGCGCGACAGTGTGCTCATAGAGAGATATCGATTTTCCCGTGAGGGTATTATTTATTTAACCAACTTGTTGACGAGGGGGTGCAGGACCACCACCTGTCTTTTTTTGCTCTGCCCTTTTCTTGGTTGCTGTTATAAACAAACAGATTATTTCAGGGTCTCTTTTCAAGAGACTAAAAGCAATATAAGTGATAAATATTACCATTCTGTAGAATATTCTTATATTTCACTTTTACTTGTTCCCATGTTCTAGTGGGTCCTGTTGTGGCTCTAATGTGAAAGAGGATATAATGTAATATAATAAATTTACCCTACTGCCTACTGGTGTTGGCCAGAGGGGCCGATGGCGCGATATGGCAGCCTCGCTTCTGTCAGTCTGCCCCAGGGCAGCTGTGGCTGCAACCGTAGCTGCCTCCACCAATGTGTGAATGTGAGAGTGAATGAATAGTGGCATTGTAAAGCGCTTTGGGTGCCTTGAAAAGCGCTATATAAATCCATTATTATTATTATTATTATTATTATTATTATTATTATTATTATTATTATTATTATTAAATTACTTACGAGTTTAATTTGTCAGCAACTTTCTGCCAGCCCTCTCTCCTTGCTTTTGCAGCCTTTGCAGTGTTCCCTTGCGTTTTAATTAAACTCTGAAACTCCTGAAATCCCTCAATCAAGAGTTCTTGCTCTGCTACCGAAAAATACTGAGCGCGCTCCTTCGACATTTTCACCAACCAATCAAAGGGTTGCCGATCAATGTTTCTACTATCGATGCGTAGCCCCTGTTAAGCCACCCAGTGATCTCACATTACTTCATCTAGCTATACTAATGGTCAACAACAGGTGTGTTCGGAGAACCGGAATAGCGAGCTCAAAGTTAGCGCGATGATTTGATCTTGGATGTAGTAAGCAAGGTACGAAGAACGGACCCCTGGTTACATTTCAGGTGTGTCGACGTGCCATACTGTTTAGAAACCCAAACAAATATGCCCCTCACAGGTGTGAGAATCACCCCTGTGCAATACCACTTTTGTCACACATGGGGGAGACAGTTCATCTTCATGCCCTTTACCTTTTCTTCATCATCCTTTATCATCTCATGCTTTCTCTCCCCGCAGGGACCAGAACAAGGTTTTGGCGGAGGACAGGGAGAAGCTTCGAGTGCTTCAGCCCCTCCAGCCCTGGTTCAGCCAAGAGCAGAGAGAGGAGCTGGCTGAAGTCCATCCATGGATCAAACAGCATGCCATCCCACAGGAAATAGACACACAGGTATCGCCACGAATCACTCACTGTGAACATTTTTGTTTTCGTTTCCTGTGACCGTGTGTTTAATGCGTTGCTGTCTCTCTCAGGGTTGTGTGAGCTGCAGCTCAGGTGCAGGCATGTCCCACCCCACTCACCCGGCTGCACCTGACAGTTCCTCACCTCTGGAGAGCCCTCAGCACGACCCGATCGGACTCGTGGTTGACACTTGAGAACTCTGACCAGAAATCACCCACCATCAGGTTTACAGTGTGCCAGCCCTGTCAGGAACCTCAACAACTCTCACCGTGCATCTCTTTTGACCAGTCTGAAGGAGTGGATCCCTGTGCTTTAGTGTAAAATCTAATATGTTTAATAAAGGTAGCAGAGGCTGGACCAGGCCCTAAGGAACAGAGGAGGCGAGAGATGGGCATTTTCTTTCACTCTGCTTAATGTGGCTGTTCTTATTGGACCATGAATATTACATTTTTCCTTTTATGTGTTAATATTGGGTTCTCAGCGTTAGCCCTACATTGCCATCAAGCAATCAAGCATGTATGATGTCCTGGGAATAAGAATGGGCCGTTTTCCGCATTTTGATCATTTCAAATTGAACTTGGTGCTAGAAGACTCATCTAGCCCGTTACTCAAAACTTCCTGTAGCAAGTCCTTTCTCCACCGACCTATCCTGCCCGGTCATCGCCCTGTAATACCTGTAGCTTACCTCTTAATTGTAAACAAACACAGTGTGGCCCCAAATTTCCGCTCATCTTGTGTTTACTAAGTAAATGAATTTCCTTCTATACCCTGCAGCTGTCTGCCTGATTGGATGTATGTTTGTATGAAAGGGAGACCGGGAAGAACTAACTAGCCTGTTGTAGTTCTGTGAATGTTTCTTTTCTTCTTCCTGTACTGAATTTAAATCACAGGTGAGCTTGTGGATGTGTAAAAGTGTGCGTGCCGGCCGACTGCGAGCTGCTTCTTTCGATACACTTGTCCAACAGTGCAAGACAGAACGTGGTTTTCTACCGTTTTTAGATTGAAAGTATATAACAGTATCATGTATTTTATAGGAAATGTACACAAAATGAACTTCACAAAGTGTATAAAAAGCCATTTGTCTTGAATTCAGGGACTGTTTGTGACACAAAGGAATGAATAAATGAGATAAAACCTAAATTGCAGTTCGACATGAGTGTCAGTCAAGTTTTTACGTAACATTAAACTCATGCTTCTGGATTTTATTTTATTTTATTTTTTGACTAAAGAAGACCTTCCTCCTAAATTTCATGTTTGAATTTTTAAAGTTGAATTTGATATTTTGTCATTTGAGGAGACTCCTGGGCAGAGCAGGAAATGCTGGAGAGATCATATCTGCTGGCTTAGAAATGCCGCCTTACACCCCCCCCCCCCCCCCCCCCACTGGACCTGGAAATTATGTTATAGGTAAAACAAACTAATGAAACTACACAGCAACACACAGTCTGTCTTTTGTTTTTCATTTTTACTGGATTAGCAGTACAGTACAACACAACAATAGGTAGTTAAATTAGTATCAAGCATGGCAAACTGAGTAACTGAGAAAAGCAAAAGCCACAGCAGATGTAACAGCAATCTTTTTTTTCTTTAAGAGTGGAGTGTTATTCACACAGAGTACTGCAAGTAGGATCGTGTCCTCCTTTATGTCTTAGACACTGTAATGCTGGGATTTTGCTTTGTAGTAGTTAATGCAGACTAAGCTAGGGGGCGCACAACACACGAGAGAAATCAAGTTGATGCCGTCAAATACAAATACAGCAAGCAACATCAGAATATTACAATAATAATAATAAAACCGGGGTACAAGATCTGCTCAGACGAGTGAAAGCAGAAACCCAGGAGTTTTTAAATGGCTAAGAACTTCTGCTCTCTAACTTCCTTTTCCATAATGGGCACTACTTGTGGGATGAACGAAGATGAAGCCCAAAAATAGAAAGTGAGGTAAACATCTATTCTCACACAGAGTGGAAACAATAAAATTTCACCTTCCAGATTTTTTTGTGGTTTTAACTGTAATAAAAACGCCTGCCTGTAAGTACCAGGAGCCACTTGGCTGAATGCAATATTTTGATTTCACACAGTAACAGCAGCAGTGACAGCATAGAATTTACAACAGCGTTGTTTAACCAGCTGGTTTGTATTTTGATTTAACTGCGTTGTTTGAAGTTGTGTGAGACGGTTGCTATACTGGTTATAACATGACTAAATCTTCATTAACTAGTCCAACAAAGGGTAAGAGAAACTGCTGTGAAACACGCCTCCTACATTCACAGAGGAAAAAAGAAGCAGGGTGATGTCCACTAAGCAAGTGTACAATAAAAAATATCTGCATCAGAGCGTGGATACAAAACAGAACGTTTCACATATTCTGCTTGGTGGTGAGTGAGCATACAGTTAGTCAGCAGCTACTGGACGCAGTGCAGAGTTATGGTAACACTTCAGTGGCGCTTTTGGGAGGAAAAGAAAAAGAGCAAAATCAGCATAAAAACTTTCTAACTAAAGGAATAATGATTCAGGCTGGAACTTTATCTTCACCAACTCAGAAGTGAGTCAGTTCTGTGCGATCCGTGCACACATTTCTCCTTCCTTTCGCAGTCAGGTCAATCTTAGTGCAGTGAAAAAGAATTTGCCCTCTTCCTCATTTCTTAGGGTTTTTTTGCATATTTGTCACAGCTATATGTTTCAGATCATCAAACAAAGATAACCTGAATTTTTAAATGATGATTTTATTTATTAAGGGGAAAAAAGTGATCCAAACCAAGCCGGCCCTGTGTGAAAAAGTATTCACCCTCATTTTGGCACAACCAGTTATTAGGCAATCAAGTTTCACAATCAAGTGTTTGTGATCATTGTCGATGAGTCTTTGACACCAGTGTGGAGGAATTTTGGCCCACGCATCTCAATCCGATTCAATAATTTTTAGGTAGAGAGCAGAATTAATGGTTCCATCGATTAGCCAACACTGCCACCACCATGTTCTCTTTATGAAATGCTGTTTTAGATTTACACAACATGTAACAGGACTGAAACCTTCCAAAAAGTTCAGCCTTTGTCCACAGAATATTTTCCAAATGTGAGATGAGACTTTGTGTTGTGTTCAGTCAGCTGTGGTTTTCTCCTTGGAGCTCTCCCATGGATGCCATTTTTGCTCAGTCTTATTATTTTTTTCCCAACTGTTGAATCATGAACTCTGACCTTAAGTAAGAAAAGTGAGGTCTACAGCTCTTTAAATGTTGTTCTGGGTTCTTTTGTGAACTCCTGGAGTTGCCCTGAGTTGTCGATGCGCTCTTGGAGCAATTTTAGTGGGCCAGCCACTCCTAGTAAGGTTCAGCACTGGTCCAAGTTTTCTCCGTTTGTGGATAATGGCTCTCACTCTGGCTCACTGGAATCCCAGAGCATTTTTGGATATTTCTTTTTTAAACCAATTAATAAATGAAATCACCATGTGAAAACTGGATTTTGTATTTACTCTGATTATCTTTGTCTAATAGTAAAATTTGTTTGATGATCTAAAACATGTAAATGTGACAAATACACAAACAAACTAAGAAATGAGGAAAGGGGCATATACTTTTTCACAGTCCTGTTTGTATCTAATATCTACAATTTGGCAACACAAAACCTCAGTGTTCTTTTTCTGAATGTCACAACACAGATTTTTGCAACACTGCGTTTCTCTCTGCGGCATCTCTCCTGACAGGACAGAAGACGGTATGGAGGTGTTTAGCTTGGAGCGCAGCCTCTGGACCAGCCAGTGACTCCAGTTCCACTTCTGTTATTTCACTTAGAGAACTTCTGCATCTCTGCAAGAAAGAAAGATGGATTGAGTTTGAGGAAGAGAGTGTCAAGTGATTCATGATAGATGTTCGCATGTGTCTGCGTACCTTTGTCGAGATCAATGAATTTTGGCTGAGTTTTCACGTGGGCTTTTTCTTTCAGCAGGTTGTTCTTGTAGTCTAAACACAGAAAGACCATATATAATCCCATCTGAGAGATGAACCAATATTTTTTTACACTCCACTCTTTTCTTTCTCTTAACTCACCGAATCGTCTTTCCTCCGGGCTGCACACATTCACCTCAGTAACGTCCATCTCAAACTCATCTGAGCAGCTCTGACTTCTGCTGGACCTATCACAGTGAGGAGGACACACGTGGGTGAAGAAAGCGGTTATATGTGTGTGTGTCTGTGTGTATTGTCAGTACTCACCCCATATACGACTGAGGATACATTTCTGCAAACACAAGAACATTTAATGAGATTCAAAAGAAGGGGGAAAAAAATTCTGAGTGATTTATCTGAAATCAGCCGTCAGCTTCACACCTTTGGTCGTGCGTCGTCGTACGATGACGATGATGATGAGGACAACAAATGCCAGGAGCAGGAAGGAGGTGAGGACGTAGCCCAGAGGCAGGAGAAAGTGGTGCCTTTGCTCAGGCAGGATGACGGTGATGACTCGCGGTGATTCAGCCTTAGCTGTCTCTGAGCAATAGAAGAGTGACAGCAGTCAGCATTTCTTTTTCATCTGTTCTTCATCTTTTCCCTCACAAACAAACCGGTGTGTCATTACGTGGTTTACAGATGTAGTAAACAAGACCGGAGCTTCCATTTGAACAGACATTACTCCTGTCGTGAGTGTCACATTGTTTTTTGTTTTGGACAGTGTACCGGCTAAAGACTTGGTGGGAAAAGAAAAAAACCCCCACAGATTTCTCTTGTTGTTAGTATTTTGTGTTTACACCATAAAGACACGCTCTCCTTGCTGGTACATCTGGTGGCATGGCTCACATGAGACGACCTTCTTTTTTTTTTTTCTTCCTACACATGTTGTACTAGATTTCCTGCTGTACGACATGCAAAACACGTTATGGAAGTGAGAAATAATTAGTCGTCTTTTTTCTATCTCAGCACGGTTCTGCTGAGTATTCACAAAGAGAGGATCAAGGCGAGTCTGGTTTCATTTAGCTTCATAAGGAAAAAAAAAAAAAAAAAGAGTTAAAAAAGTGCAAGGCAGGAGGCAGCTGCGGACCTCAGACTCAACATATTAAAGCCAAAATGAGATCCAGACTGTCATGCTCTGATTTACTTTTCCTGGCAGTAAAACACAGAAAAGCGACAAGCGCGAGAGAAGTGAAGGAAGCAGTGAGAGCCGAGGGAGAGGAAGGAGACGATGAGATGTTTCTCCAGAG
Organism: Simochromis diagramma; assembly: GCF_900408965.1. NCBI lineage: Eukaryota > Metazoa > Chordata > Actinopteri > Cichliformes > Cichlidae > Simochromis > Simochromis diagramma. The sequence goes on along the minus strand of NW_024386835.1, from coordinate 4,603,894 downwards.
GTATGCCTCACAGAATAAAGCTAGAAAAGATTTCTAGCAGACATCCCAAACACAGCACATGGCCACAAAAAAGAAAACATAAAAACAAAACACATCGACGTTATAAATCCTCTGATTGTTTTATAAAGACTTTTTTCCTCCCCTGACATGAGAACATGTGTGTTTTTATTCTAACTGGCCGCAATGACGGTGCTAAAACTCCACGGATAAATAACTCTAATGGGAGGGAGGGAGGGAAAGGGTGACCTACATCTCATCGACCCCATTTCATCAACAAATTCCTCGCTCCCTTCTTGTTCTTCTTTCCTCTCTTTCTCCCTCTGTCTACCTTTCAGTTTGACTTTCTTCTTGTGTGACCAGCTGTTTTGCAGATGAGGCACGCTTCCTGTTCTTGTCCAAAAGCTGCAGAAAATGGCTCCTTTCTTTATATGTGAAGGGAAAAAGTCAGGCGAGCTCATCAAAGCAGAAAAATAAGAAGGACCCGGCAGAAGGCAAACAAAATTGGGGTAATGAATGAGACAAATTCTTGCTGAATGCGTGGAGAGAGCCAAAGTCAACACGGCAGCAGACAGCCAGAGGGGGCGAAACGAGAGAGATAAGAAGACATAATACTGCAGTAGACTACTGTAATGTCTGAGAGTGCAGAGGAGCAGGCAACAAAACAGATAAACCAGCACCATTCCCGTGGATAAAATCCTACTTTATTATTACAGCTCTGGGAGCGAAGGATTAATCGAGTGGGCAGATCTGGACTTCAGTCCTGTGACTGTATGCAAGAGATTCCACTGAAATGAGATCGGTCTTCTTGGCATGAACTTTAGGCACACACACATATTTACACACACAGATGGACTCAGCCACAGGCATTTCTAAAGCCGTCTCAATGATTTTCCCACATTGATACATGTGCCATTAGCAACTTTGCTTCAGTTACCTTCTGGAAAAACAAACCCATGCACCAGAAACTCTCTCATTATCGAAGAATTTGAGGTAGGCTGCTGGCAAGCCATCATGCCAAACACCCCTCCTCCTCCTCTCCACTGTGTCTTTTCTCTTTTACTGATGTCCACCCAACGAAAGAACTTTTCAGACCAGGCAAAGAGTTGAGAAATTTGTGTGGACAAAGCAATCCCTACAAACCTTAAATGTGCAACTACACACATACGTGAAATTTAGACAAAGGTGAAAAGTGGCGAGGGTGAGGCTTAGAGGGTTTTGGCGGAGGTTAAAAGGCCTGGCATCAAAGAAGCTGACAGTGCAAGAAAGAAGAGGGTCTCTTCACCCACACCCTTTCTTTTTTTCTTCCTCTGCTGCTACTTCTTTTGTAGAGTGTGAGTCAGTGAATGAGGACAAAACAAGACGGGATGAGTGAAGGAAAGAGCAGATGTGTATGTTTCCCCTTCTCCTAATCGTACACATGATAGTTCAAATCCACCAGGTCATAAAACATTCTCTCTGCTAAGATACTCATGCTTACAAGAGCAGGAAGAAAGAGACTATGTGTTTGTGCGTTACCCTTGTCTTCGCTGGGCAGTGATTTAGCCGGCATTGTTGGCTTAACCAGCGAAGGCTCCACTGTGACCTGAAATACTCTTCTCTCGTGGAGACCGCAGTAATGATGGTGGAGGTGGCAGGAATACAGCCCCTGATCTGCTGGCTGTCAGAACACAAATACACATTAAACTATATGTATATAAAGTCAAAACCCTAAAATGGATTGTTGTTAGCAGACAGACAAATGGAAGAAAATATCAAAGAAGAGTGAAAAATAGGACCGAGATTGTACAAAGGGCAGCAGTACAAACTGCATTAATATTAACAATATGAACTATACAAATATAATGAATTTAATAGAAATTAAATCCAAGTTTATTAAAAGATTGAATTCTCTTTAAAGATTTTTTTCACATCAATATTTTATTTTCACTGTGTAATGAATCGTGGCTAGAAAATAAGCCCGTAATCAAATGTTGCTAGATTGTTTTATATCAGCCACCCCACCTAAGCCCATCCCAGTGGCTGATCTGATCTAAAAAAAAAGATTTTGGTCTTAGATTGTGAGATTAAATGTGTTTTATCTATCCTCTGTACTCAACAAGGGATCGATACAGGCTCAAAAATGCTGGAAAAAAATATTACATGACTTACAAGCTGCAAATCCTCAATCTGGCAGTAAAATTTTGCGTCGCATCATTAACACTAGTAAAATTACAGTAGAAAAGAAATCAGCTCGTTCTGAGAAGATTAGATAGGAGGTCCTCACTCATTTTTCATGGAATGACCCTTTAGATTTTTTTTACAACAAGACTTTCTTGAATAAGAGTAAAGCTCTGTGATTATACAGTACTGTGCAAAAGTCTTAAGCAATTCCTCATTTCTTCATATTTTGCTAGGAAAATGTGAAATAGGTCCATAGGTTATTATAAATGGAGATAGAGTATATTAGGGGCGATCGTGGCTCAAGAGTTGGGAGTTCGCCTTGTTGCCGGTTCGAGCCCCGGCTTGGACAGTCTTGGTCGTTGTGTCCTTGGGCAAGACACTTCACCCGTTGCCTACTGGTGGTGGCCAGAGGGCCCAGTGGCCTTTGTCAGTGCGCCCCAGGGAGGCTGTGGCTACAATGTAGCTTGCCATCACTAGTGTGTGAATGTGTGGGTGGATGACTGGTTGTGTAAAGTGCTTTGGGGTCCTTAGGGACTAGTAAAGCGCTATACAAATACAGGCCATTTACCATAAGACAAAAACAGTTTGTACATAATAATAAGCTTGAAAGTTAATATTTAGTATGACCACCATTATTCTTCAACACAGCCTGAACTCTCTAAAGAAAGCTTTTTTTTGGGTCATTTTTTAAAGTAGTTCTCAGGAATAGCTCTCCAGAATTTTGTTCTATTCTCGGCCACAATGATCCAACACTGCTTCAATAATGTTGAGGTCTGGGCCATGACTGATAGTGTTGCATTGGGCGTTTTTCTATCCAGGTATGTTTTTACTGCATCGTCAGTGTGTTTAGAATAATTGTCATGCTTTCCAGATGTATTGCATCATGGATCCGTCCAATAACATCTGTGGGTCTTTGACAAGATTCCCAACACCACTGGCTGAAATGCAGCAGGAAACCATGACAGAGGCTGTACCATGTTTTACAGATGGCTGTAGATACTCACTGTTGTGCCCCTCTCCTAACCCTGTTCTTTTATAATTTGGCATACCTTAGCCTTTTCTCCCTGCGCCACCTCCTTAAAAATTGTTTCCTGACACAAATTTGGCCATGAATTAAAAGCGTTACTTGACAATGATCATGATGGTCATTACATCAGATCCAAAGTGCAATCGAAACACTGGGGTAGTCAGCTAAGGATCTTTGGGCTTTATAATGGTGAGAATAACAGCTGAACAATGCTACTAACTACAAATCACCAGAAAGGGAAAAAAATGTATGACATAATCATAACTTATTATCAATTCCTTGGGTCCTACATGTGCAAGACTAAAAAAACCAATATTGCTCAATAAACTAACAGGCAAACCTGTTTACTTTCACCACAGAGTTGAACAGCAGAATTTAGCAACATCTGGGATTTGTCAAAAATACATTTGTGCAAGAGTCAGCAGTGAATTGTTGATACTAATTTTTTCAAACACCCCCTCAGTTCATGCTCTGTATGAAACAAGCTGTTTTAGCTCCTTTAAGGGCACTCTGTGAATTCAAGAAAATCCGAAATAAATTTAAACTGTGCATCAAAATCTTATTTTTTTAAAAGTTATTGAAGATTTTACATGTTGTACAGTCATTAAGCGCTGGAAACACAGGACAGTTTAAAGAAAGCATTAAAAGCATTCATGAGTGCATGTAAACGCCTGACCACAGCTGTATGTAAGACAGAGAAAAGAAAGAAATTAGGCCCATGTTAAACACATCTGTTTTCATGCATCAGAGAAGTTGTGCCGTTACACACAACTGATATCTGAGAAAAAAAATTGTGTTAATTTTGAAAATATCTGAATTGTTTTTTGTAGCTGACCAGAAAACGGCTCCCTAAAGTTTCCCGAGCCTGTATATAAATGAAATGTTATGATTTATGAGATCTGCTTGCTATTATAACAAATGGCAATAACTGTTGCTGTTAGGTTTTTTTAAAACTGCATTGGTTGCCCAACATATTGTGGTTTAAAACCTCATTTTCCCCAATGGAGCAATAAAGTTTGACTTGAAAAGAGATGCATTACTAATGAAAGTTTCATCTGTTCTGGAAACACTGTTTACATGTATACACACAAATACACGCTTTTGCAGACGCTTTTATGCCAAGAGCATTGGACCACAGATTTGTTAAAGCACAGATGAACCTCATGAGAAGTGAGCCTATACCACTTTTGTTTAAGTAGCTCTCTTTTAAAAAGCTCACACATACGCACCTGCAGGTCAGATATGGTGAGTGAGAAGTCTCCTTCGGAGAAGGCGTGATTGCTGATATTCATCTTCCTCTGAAGGAACAGAGGTCCATAGCTCCGCTGCTCCCCAGAGGCGTACAGGTCCACAAGCCGGTCAGCTCGGTCATGGGAAATTCCTGGAGCCTGACGGTCCCAGTGAACCACCTAAAGAGCCAGATATATCAGTTAATGTACAGTTGTAGTCAAACATTTACACATATTAATTATGAGCATGAATGCAATCATAATTTTGGACTTTTAATGATTTCTTTTCCAGGGTGGAATGATTGTACAGCATACATCTTTAATGATTAAAACAAAAAACAAAAAACAAAACAACAAGAACAGGGTGCACAAGTTCTGAATTTATTTAGGATTTTCTCAAATCCTCGAGTCAACACACACTTAATTCAATCTTTTAATAAGTAGTGCTGAAAGTTCTACAATGTCTTTTAACAATGCCAAGGCCTATTAACCCCTTGTTTAACTTTTTGTTTGTGATCATGATTGATGACAACTGATAGTTTATCTTTGGCAACATAAAAAGGATTTGTTTGGCAGCATCCATTGGACTGACCAATACTCAGAACAACAGGAAACTCCAAGGAACTCAGTGAAAATCTAACAAGGAGAACTGTAGATTCACACAAGTAAGGTCTCTTGAAGCCATTTCTAAAACAACTGCTTAATACAAAATCATCACTTAAAACAACTTTATGTATGTACAAGTTATTTGGATGCATTATTAATTTGCCAAGATGTGGGCAAAGACCCAAACTGTCTTGGCAAAGGCAATTTGGGTCAGTTTGGGCAAAGACAGTTTCCCTCTGATCAGAGGAAATTGGTGAGGATGTTCTGGAACAACACAGGAATCACCAAGCATCAAGCCTGACATTAACTGGAAACTGCTGGAAGACCAGCATCACTGTCCATGGTGAAGTGAGTTTTAAATCACCATGTACAGAGAGGGTGCCGACCAAGAAGGAAGCTCCTGCTCCAAAATAAACTCTTTTTTGCAGCTGTCCATATGGACCAGTCAAATGCCTTCTGGAGAAAAATAAGATGGTCAGATGAGACAAACATTAAACTCTTTGGATATAATGAGAAGCGGGATGGTTGAAGAGTTAAAGGTAAGGCTTTCAAACCTAAGAACATTGTACCAACTGTCAAGCACGGTGGTGGCCATCATGCTCTGGGGCTGTGTTGCTGCTAGTGGTACTGGTACATTGTACAAAGTAGATGGAATAAGAAAGAAGGAGGATTGCCTCCAAATTCTTCAAATTCACCTCAAATCATCAGCTAAATGGTTGAAACTTGGACACAGTTCGGTGTTTCAACAGGAAAATGATCCCAAACACGTCAAAACTGGTTTTGGAATAAATAAAGTAGATTAACATTAAGCAACTGGAATGGCCTTCCCAAATTCCCGAACTCACCTCATTGAAATTTGAGGACTATGCTTAAAAGATGTCTCAATCAACCAATTAAATAACCTCTACCATTTCTGCCAAAAAGAGTGATTTGCACTCAGTTCTTGTTTTGTTTTTTGTTTTTTAAAAAGTCATTAAACATGTATGCTGTACAATTGTTACACCCTGGAAAAACAGTTCAAAGAAATAATCCAAAGCAGATTAACCAGGACATGTACACGCCAATTGTAATGTTAAAAACAAATGTTAGCTCTTGATCTGTCTCGGGAAACAAGTAGAAACACCTGCTGATCCTCCTCCTCGTCGCTCCAGTCTGTCCACACACTACGTCGGATGATGCACGGCAGCACCGCAGTGCTCCCAAGCAGCACCACGTACACGGCCTTATGCCCATCCCAGTATCGCTGTTCTTTACGGCCTTTGTGGCAAAAACAAGTCAAAGGGGTTTGTGGATTAATACTAATGTACTTCAGCTCACATGCTGATAGCTGATAGAGTGTGATACATACGTGATTTAGTGACATTGAGCTGGACTCTGACTGTCTCGTAGAGGTTGCAGTAGAGATGGTGGAGGTTGCAGGAGTACAGACCTCGGTCATTCATCGTCACATCTGTCATCACATGTAGAAGTACAGCAAATCAAGCATGGCCACTTAGGAAACAGAAGTGCAAACTTCATATTAAAGCAAACCTTTTTCCAAAACCTTTTAGATTTAATGGCATTTTTTTTCATTATCAAGTAATGTAGTTTATAGAGGCTTCATATTTATTCCTTTGTGTGGCATTTAGGTATCTGTGAAACCCTTGTTGACTCTGTGTTTGAGATTTGGTGTTGGATGGTAATCTATGTAAACTGGGCATTTTAGTTTTTGGTAATGGGGTGGCAATGGGGACCAGTTGCGCACTGACGGGAAATCAGAGACAAATACCGAACTAAATCACTTGAAAAAATTCCACACAGAGCTTTAATGATTTTAATCATAGCCAGACCGACGCCTCTATTAGAAGACATGGTTGCCCTGTAACAGTATAGTGGTCACACTGATGCAATTTAGCCATACCTCTGCATGGAAGAGAGGTGATAAGGGGATGATATCTGATTGTGAGGGGAGTGTGTCAGGATGCATTTGGCTTTCTACCCTAACAAATATCTAGATGGTCTTTGATTTTAACTGCATTTCAGTGGCAATGATTCACCTTTCTTTTAAAATATTTGTCTACATACTTAATAAGTCATCTGAAATATTTGTTATAAGAACATAACAAGCAAAGCCACAGTGAGACACACCAACAAAGTAATGTTGGCCAGTTACAGTTACACATGAAAGACAAAAACAGAATGTGTCTGTATGTGTGTGTGACCTTTGATAACCAGGGAGAAGTTTCCATCTTTGAAGGCTGTCGGGTTGAGACCAACCCTGCCCAGATTGTAGGAGTTGTACATCCTTTGTTCTCCTGCCGAGAACATGTCCACTACCCTTTCCATGGCGTAGTCCGGATAAGCCCGGTACATATCCCAGTGGATCACCCTCTGCCTGTCTCTCACCCTGTCCCTGGTCCACACCATCCGGCTGCTCACACACTGCAGCACCAGCTTTGAACCAGCGCGGGAGCTCACATTATAACCTGCCACAACCACGCTGCTGCTCTCAGCCTGACATGACACTGACAAAGGACAGACAGGGTGTAACATTTTTAGTACTCATGGACACATAGATCACATGTGCACACACAAAAGGAGAAACCTACCTGCAGTGAAGAAGCAGGCCACAGGGACTGAAAAAACAAAACAAACAAACAAACAAACAAACAAAAAACAGTAGAAATAAGCAAATGTGTTAATCACTTAAACAGGTATTCAGACCAAATCTGTAGGTCCCTGCATCTGAAAATGCATGTATGTGTGTGCGTGTGTGTGTAGGCAATTTACTGCCGGTGTAAACTAATATATATTGCTATCTGGAAACCCTTTTGGGCTTTGTTTTTGTACTGTGCAGTTAGGCCTGATTGAAATTAACCCTCCCTCAGTGTTTCTCATCTCCGAAGAATGTATCTGCGTTGTAAGTGTGGACCGAAGTCTGGTTTTAAAATCAGACCAGAAAGGTCAAATACATCAATCTACCTTAACGACACTAGAAACAAACAAACAAATCTTTAACAAATCTTTCAAACGTTCTTTCACCTCAGGAAAAAAAGGAAAAACGAGGAAAAGTTACTTAGTAAAATATATTTTTAATTTCTTTAGAGGGTTCTCCACTGCTGAGTCCAACTTCTAAAATACTTTAACTCACGAATGCAAAGTCTATCTACGCTTGCAACAAAAGCAAAACAGTGCTTCACTCCAGCCTACTTACTGTGGATCAAGAGGAGAGTCTGAAAAACGATGTCGTCCCTCTTGGTTTTCATCTTTTCAGTTTTAAGCCGATAAGTCAGTGTTCTGCACCTGGCAGTCCGCCCTGAGCATGAGAAAATATGTCCAGCCTGTCTGTTCGCAACAACAACCCGTCAAGGTTAGTCACATTTCAGAGTTTGGAGAGACCTTCGCTGCCACAGCATTAAGTTAGAGCTTCACCACAGAACCAAAACAGAACCGAGCGGAACTGAAATCAGCCGGGAAATGAAACCCGACACCGCCAAGTAAACCTCCTCTCACAAACCCCCCGACTAATTAGCCTACAATAAAAAATCTCAAGAGAGACATTTGTTTTTACACTTAAAGATTTCATTCTCTTACTTTTCCACTAAGTTGTGTTAATAGCTGTACATCAATACTTTTGCAGTTGTGGCATATTGGTATTAGAGCACATTTCAAAAGCCACACTATTTTTCCAGTAGCACTCAGCATAGTAAGCCAAACAATCATTTCCAAGAGCATAGCAGATAACTTAACGACGACTAATCTCGATAGGCGCAAAATATTTTATATTTTGGGGTATTTAACCTGATGAAGAAATCAGAATCATCAACAGGTCATCGTCTCTTCTAATTCAGCTCAATGACGACACCCAGCGGTTGGTTCCGCTCTCAAGTGACCACAATAATTTGGTAAATTATACCGTGCTTTGGAGCCCATTGTGCCTTTTTGTCACTACGAAGGCCAAGTTCGACATTCACGTGAAAGACATTAAAATCCCATCGTCACAAAAGAGCCGTTCCCATACCGGGAGTCGAACCCGGGCCGCCTGGGTGAAAACCAGGAATCCTAACCGCTAGACCATATGGGACACTGTACACACCAGCCGTGTAATGTTGCATAATACATGTACGTAAACGCATGGCACCCAACGATCGTTACCTTTGTCTGTTTTTGTTAAGTTGTATTCTTGTTATTCTGATTTGCACGAATTGGATCAATTATTTGTCTTCAGTAAATTTCATTAACAATTTGTCTTCACACAAAAAGAAAAATTATGATTGTAGGAAACAACATCGTGTTTTCAGGCAATATTACCCAGCTTTATTTTTCCTAATTTTTCACAAATACCAGTATTATAATGTGCTTTCTTGTTTTTGAATTTTACAAGTAAAAACACATAATAACAACCACAAAATCAAAAGCTTTTAAATTCAGAGTACATAAATAAAGTTAATTTAATGAAGTATATTTTGACTGGGAGACGCGGAACGTTAGTTAGGGAATTGCTAACAACCGGCGCGTTTGGATGTAACACACCAAACGCTTCCTCTGAAACAAGCGAACTCATTGAAGGGTTTTTGGCTGAAGGTAAACGAGCCGAGCAAGTGAAGTTATTTTGAATAATACTGGGAAATTGTACACATATATTTCCCCGGACATTGTTAAACTGATGGAATTTTGATGTTTGATGTATATTTGTGTCTAATATGCAGTTAATTGTGTAATTGGTTGCGCTGTTAGCTAGCACGCCTGCTCGGTATCACCGCTAACTGCAGCTAGCAGATAACCCGGTGTCACAGCAAACTTGAAACCAAAAACTAGAATCAGCTCTCAATATTTGCTTTAACTTGTTGGTACTGTACAGAAATCTTACACAAATAACGCATCTATCTTTTTCTAGATCCTGCGTTTAACGTTAAAAGATGTTTTTGACCAGATCGGAATATGACAGGTAGGTGCAGCACAAACTGCTTTGTCATTTATTGAGCGCTTAACAGAGGGAAATGAACAAACGAACGAGAGCACACAGGTGTTTTATTGTCTACCCGAGAAAGAAAGCCCGGTTAAACGCCGAAAGAAAATACAGAAAATACTGATTTCGTTAAACCCTTATTGCAACAGTGTCTCTACAGCTTGTATCAGCTAGCAGCTAATAATCAATGTTAGGAAAAAGTTGGTTTGCTTTCACTTTCGGTATGCCATCTTTTTCAAGCTGAGCGTTTATTTACTTTACTGTTATGAGGGAATAGACGTGCAAATAATAATAGTGAAAAATAACGTTTACAGCTATCTTTAATATATTAATCGTTGTTAAAATTTCTAAACATTAATTTCTGTTTTCCAGAGGTGTGAACACATTTTCTCCTGAGGGAAGATTGTTCCAGGTTGAATATGCCATAGAGGCAATAAAAGTGAGTACTTCACAGGAATCTTTAACCATTTCTGCACGGTTATTAAACCAAGTGATTATATTCAAGCTCATCTATTTTCTTTGGCCTGGCTTTGCTCTTCTAGTTGGGCTCCACAGCCATCGGTATCCAGACATCAGAAGGGGTATGTCTGGCTGTGGAGAAGAGGATCACCTCTCCCCTGATGGAGCCCAACAGCATTGAGAAGATCGTGGAGATTGATAGTCACATTGGTAAGTGGAAATGGACCATGACAAAGGATTAAGGCTTTTGTTGACATAATATTACTGGCTGTTTTTTGTAATGAGAAAAGATATCCAGTCAGCTAAACCAGTTAATTGATTCTTTGATTAAAATTGGACTTGAAATGCATGTTATTGTTTTTGATTTTTACACAGAAATCCAGTGCAATATTTTTAAAGAAAAAGAAAAGCAAAAATATTTATTATTTTCTTTTTAGCCCAGAAAATATTATTATTAATTGAACGTACACTTCAATTTTCAAAAAACTTTTATTCCCTTACAAAAAGAGAAATGTGGACAAAAGCAACTGAAACCGTCTAGATCAATAGATTGAAACAACCTAAAGAGTCATTCCATGTGAATTCATTAAATCTTAAAAAAGATTCCAGCCAGACCCTCTCTGATTTACTTCAGAGCACTGATTTTAAATATTTTTGCAATTAAATCAGAGCCATTTAAACCAAGCATTGCTTAAACCAAATATTATTAGATTTAGTTTTTTGGCTGATATAGTTTGTGTGACAATATAGACCAAATTAAAGCTGTTAATGAAATTATTTTTGAAAGCATCATCTCATTATTATTTGGTCCCTTTGCAAGACTGTAAAGCAGAAAACAGATAAATAAACATTTTAAGTAAACAAAGTGCCATTAATAGTACTTTAAACCAGAGAATATCACTGGGCTACTCCATGTAAAGATTGGTGAAAATATCTTAGTTCTCTTTTCTTTTTTCCCCCCAAATATTTTGTGATTGTCAGTGTGTTGTTTTTTTTGTTTTGTTTTGGGTTTTTTTTTTTTTTTTGCAGCCCTCTGTTTAAGGGAGAGTATTCATCTAAAAAAAAAAAAACACCTTGAGAAATGATTCTTTTTCCTTTGCTTCAGCAAAAACTCTTTGGTATAAGTGGCTTAAATTAGTCAGAACATTGTTTCGCAAAGCTAAGCAAATCAAGTCCTCAACTTTAATTTTCACACTGTTGTTGTAGCTGTTTCAGACAAATTTTAATCAGTGCATTGGTCACATCCACATTCTTGCACAGTAAAGCTTTCCTTCAGATTACATGAAATTTCATCTCGTTTGTCTCACTTTGATGGTGAAGAGTCTTGCTTTAGGCCACAGCTTGTGAAAGATAAATGCAGGCTTTTAGTTTTCTTTCTTTTCACGTCTTAGGCTGTGCCATGAGCGGCTTGATAGCTGATGCCAAGACTCTTATCGACAAAGCAAGAGTGGAAACACAGGTATGATTTCAGAGCACAGCGCTGTATAAGGCATATTTAGAGTGCTGTGTTTATCTGCGGTTAACCTGTATGTGCTCTGTTTCAGAACCACTGGTTCACTTACAATGAGACGATGACAGTGGAGAGTGTGACTCAGGCTGTGTCCAACCTGGCGCTGCAGTTTGGTGAGGAAGATGCAGACCCTGGTGCCATGGTGAGTCACTCAGCCAGTGTTTGTGTTTTTTATTTTGAGATGCAGACCTAAAAAGTTTGATGTTTAACTTCTATTTGTGTCTTTGCTTTGTTTTAAACAGAGTCGACCTTTCGGTGTAGCGCTTCTGTTTGGGGGAGTTGATGAAAAAGGACCTCAGCTGTATGTCAAGATAATTGTTTATTATTTTAAAATTTAAGGGATATTTGCTTGCTTTGCTTAAACACATGTATCGTTTTTTGTGTGTGTGTGTAATACAGGTATCACATGGACCCATCAGGAACTTTTGTGCAGTGTGATGCTCGGGCAATCGGTTCTGCATCTGAGGGAGCACAGAGCTCTCTGCAAGAGGTCTACCACAAGGTAATAACAGCCATGATACCATAGCATTGTACCAACTGCATTACACGCTGTGTAATTCACTCATGTTATCCAGTTAAGTACGGTACTCCTGTGCTTTCCTCACACTCCCATGTCATGCTGGAACACAGCCTGCTTCAGCGGTCAGATTGAGTCTACTTAGCTGGTACAAGACAAGTTACAGCTGATGAGGATATTTCAATATCAGTGTCTCAACTTCCATCACTCTGTTGCTACAAACATACAAATAGTTTTCTTGGACATTTGTCCAAGATGGGAAACCAGAAGTTCTTAAAAAAAAAAAAAAGAAAAGGTAAAAAAAGCACACTCTTAAGCTACTTTGGCCACAGCACCCAACAAATGTAGAAAAAAACCCTGTCTCAGCTTCCCAAAGCTTCAGCTGAAATATTTAAAACAAAGTTTCTGGAGATGCCACATCTGTCTGTCTGCGCTCGTCCACTAAACAGTGATGCAGTTCCTGGTTTGTGGAATAACCATAAACTTGTGGCTGGGATGAATGATCGCTGTGCTGACTAATTTAGGTTTTGGTTAAGCGACGTTTAAGGAACATGAAATAAATCAGTCAGCACAGAGAAATATTGAAAAACGTTGACAGACATATTTTAGACATTTATGTCTGGTATTAAATGGTCATAAATGGCGAGAACATACATTTTGTGTGTTCTACTTTTGTATACTACACTCACAGGCATTTATAATTTAATATATGGCTTAGCTGGCAAGGGACAATTTAAAATATGTCCCACGCCTTAAAGAGTTACAGGGAAGGTTTGACTCAGATCATTTAACATTTTGAATATAGTAGGGCTGCCACGATTAGTCGACTAGTCACGATTACGTCGACTATCAAAATTGTCGACGACTGATTTAATAGTCGACGCGTCGTTTGAAGCTTTGTAAGATCACAAAAGACGCAGGAATAAGTAGTAGGATTTAAGCGTGTAATAACTGAAACAGAAGATGGCAGCACTGCATGTACAAGGATGCCAGCTGCCGTTAAACCCCGAAGAAGGAGAAGTAGCTCTGTCCCAGAATTCATAGCGCAGTTTCCAACAGTTTCCAACAATAGACCCTGTGCACAAGAAAATGCTAACTTCCTGGTTTGAGACCGGATGTGGGGTTGTACATTTCCGGTAGCTTTACTTTGCGGTCAATCGCTACTGCGCAGATATACTCCAAAATCATGTCCAAAACTCGAAAACGGAAAGATCGCGTTAAGTTACAAAGAGCAGAAGGTGGGAACACTCACCATTACTGTGTCATAAAAAATCGAATGATCAATTTTGACGTTTAAAGAGTTTAGATCGATCAATTGTTTACATCACTCAACACAAGCAGAACTGCATTACTGCATGCAGAAGACACATCGTCCACATTCAGAAGCACATCTCTGTATAGTGACAGTTCTTATGATTTAAACAGGCAAATGTTCAGCATTCAAACTACAGGTGAAGAATAGTCAAGCCAGATGTTTCCCGTTATGTCAATATCAGCTAGTCAAGTACACACCTACAAAGCATTTTAACAAACTGTGAAAAAAAGCAAAAAATGAAAAATTGCTGAACGATTGCTGGTAACGGTTTCTATACATTAGTATTTACGAAGGGTATGTTGTGACTTACCTTCAAAATTACAGCGGTCCCTCGCTATAACGTGGTTCACCTTTCACCTCGCTGTTTCGTGGATTTTTTAGTGCAAGTTTGCATGCTTATTGTTTTTTTAACATCACATTGTGTCCTGCGTCCTGATCGCTGCAGACGATCTCCTCCATGACGTCTCTCCTGTACAGTACAGAATCGCTGCATCGATCGCTAGCAGTGTGACTCTGAGGTGCAGTACTATATGTCCACGATGTCCACGAAACGTTTTGCACCGTCAAAAAATAAAATTGGCTACTTGATTTCACCTATTGCTGGTTATTTTTAGAACATAACACCCGCGATAAACGAGGGACAGCTGAGAAATATAACATTTGAATCCATTTTCTCTTTTGCCCTGAGGTGTGGGGAAAAAATATTGACAAGTCGATGAACATCATTTACAGATATATTGGGTAAATGCCCAAGACATCTATAGAAATGTAAATCGCCGCTTGATTCATTCATTTGCTTAACTTGTTTTGGACCGTAAACAAGGCGCGAATAGGACACCGGAAACAAAACTCCCCACAGGAGTTTCCGCACTGGAAGTAGCATATGCTAATGTGCACGTAGTCTATGGCGGCAGCTAGTTAGTTTTAATACTACTCTTATTATTCTTTCTGGGTCACAAAATTAAACGTTTACACAGTTACATTCTCGCCTGAAAATATGTTAAACCTCAAATATCTGCTCAGTTTATCAAGACACCACATATTTTCAAAAGCGCTCCGACGTTTTCGGAGACGTCTGTTACCCACTAGCTCGATAGCTAGCCGGGGCAAGGCTCACTAGAGCCCGTGAGAGCACCGGACTCCCGGCAAATCGTTTTCAAACCCACCGCCGTCTTTCACTACTCAGGTTAAATATGATATGTAAGTCACTTAGATAACTTAAAAATGTTATTGTTTGGCTTTTTTCAGTATTTTATTTGTTCCTGAGTAAATCGGTTTGGCTGAGATTAAAGTTATAGTTTTTACACAGCTGAATAAACGTCAAGCAGACAGCTGATTATCAGAAGTGTGAGATGCTCGAGAATATACTCCAGTATCCCGTTATATTTTAGATAGCAAGGAGCAGTTTATTAAACTTCACCGAAACAATCTGCAAATTTCATTAAAATTTAATAAACTATCATCTTGTCTTTATTTTTAGTTAGCACATACCTTAAACACTTAAAGCTGTAAGCTAATGATAGTTATATAAGAGCACATGCATGCTGGTGCAATAAGCTGGACGTTTTACGTCCAATGGATGCATGATCTGATTAGTCGACTAATCGCAAAAATAATCGGTGACTAGTCGACTATCAAAATAATCGTTTGTGGCAGCCCTAGAATATAGTCAGAATTTCTCCATGATGGACGGGTGTATGTTGTCAAAACTATGGACACGCAAATTTGCAGATTTGAATAGTTTTGTCTTTTTGTCTTTCCCTGTCTCTGGAAATCTGACAGTCCATGACATTAAAAGAAGCCATCAAGTCATCTCTCACCATTCTGAAGCAGGTGATGGAGGAGAAGCTCAACGCCACCAACATTGAGGTTTGTCCCACTCTGATACTTGATGCCAGAAGGTTGTATCTGTCCATTTCCAACCAAATCAGCTGTGTTATTTGGACTTAAGTTGCAAAGACCTTCTGGTGTCTAAATGGTTGTTTTTCACACATACTTTCTTAATCTGTCTCCTCTACAGCTGGCAACAGTAGAGCCTGGTAAGACCTTCCACATGTATTCCAAAGAGGAGCTGGAGGAGGTAATCAAGGACATCTAGAGCAGGAAAGACTTGGTCTCGGTTTCAGTTCTGGGCACGAGGGAGGAGGGTGTGAAAGCGCACCTGGGCCGAATGTCACAAAGCAGCCACAACTTTCTATCCGTACATTCTCATTATTTGCTGCATTCAAAATTGCAGTGCAGAAGCAGTTTCTATATACGATCCAATAATTTTTCTTTACGTCTCTCAGTATCTGTACGTGTCTGTACAGGAGTCTGACCGGGATTTATAACTGAGTGGCAAGGGGGAAAAATGTGGGGGAGGAGTGGGAGGGGTATTTTTGTTACGAATCAGTACAATTAAACTGTTGTATTCAGGAAGTTGCCGACTCTTTGCAGTTTTTGTTTTTCTTGTCTTTCAACTATGGTATTTCAATAATATCTAATTAGTATTAGTAAACCGTATTGCAAACGCAGCGTAACTGGTTTAGTTTTGTGCTCATGATACCATACACATGTTAGCAAAAACTAAATTGAAGGCGTCATCCTTTGTCAAAAAGGCCTGTTTATATACACAGTCTCCCATTTTCAGAGGCTCAGAATTAACTAAACAATTGACAAGTGCTTTCATGACCAGGTTAGGCCTGCTCCCTTATTTGATGAGAAGTAATGCAGATGTAATGTCTTAAATTTATTCAAAGTATTGAATTTGTGTTTCATAACTTTTTACTAATATAAGTGAGGGATTCCATGACTAGGCTGAAAATCTAAAATAAACTGATCAGAGAGAGCAAAAACCCTTCGGAGCAGCCAAATTGGCAATCTGTTTCATTATTTAGAAGAAGGAATCCACTGATCAGTTCAGCAGGAACAGAAGGATTGAAAGACCACAGGAGACGGCTAAAGTGGATAATTATAGAATTATTTCCATTGTTTAAGAAAAATAACTTTACCAGTCAAGGACAGGCGCATCACTGTCAAGATCTGCAATCATGTCTTTATGATTGGAGAAGGAGTTTACAACAAGATGCAAAATGCTGATTATAAAAACAGGAAGGCTGGAGAAGACTTTTCTAGAAAGAGCCTGCACAGTTCTGGAAGAAAGTCTTTGGACAGGTGACTTTACCAGAATAATGGAAAGAGAAAAGTATGGAGGACAGAAACGGGTCATTATTTGAAGCATACTACATTATCTGCCAAACATGGTGGAGGCAGTATTATGGCTTGGGTATGTGTGGCTGCTGATGGAAGCAGCAGGATGAATTCTCAAGTATACAGGCCTATACACTCTGCTTATACTCCACCAAATGTTGAAAAACTGGACGGTGCTTCACAACTGAATCGAAGAATAATGCGAAAGAAAGGTGGCTGATGTAAAAGCCTGCAGAGCATCTCGACCAGGAAGATACATGATGTCCATGGTTTCAAGACTTTACACCACGGGTGTCGAACTCCAGGCCTTGAGGGCCGGTGTCCTGCAGGTTTTAGATCTCACCCTGGGTCAACACACCTGAATCAAATGATTAGTTCATTACCAGGCCTGTGAAGAACTTCAAGACATGTTGAGGAGGTCATTTAGACATTTAAATCAGCTGTGTTGGTTCAAGGACACATCTAAAACCTGCCGGACACTAGCCCTTGAGGCCTGGAGTTCGACACCTGTGCTTTACACAGTCACTGACTGCAAAAGATTTCATTCAAAACATTGAAAACAATCCTTGTATATTGTAATTATCTTAGTTTGGCTAATTAATTTTAAACCTCAGAAACAGGGTCTAAGTATAAAATGGCTGTAATTCCTCAACTGTTGATGCATTTTTTTTTGTCAACTAATACAAAAAAGAAACAAAACAAATTTAAAGTATATTTTTTGTATTAAAAAACATACGTTTTATTTTCAGGGATCTGTATGTAAGAACCTTGACTAGCTGTTTCACAATAAAAAGTGAAACTACCGCTGCTGTGCAAAAAAAAAAAAGAGAGGGAGAGAGAAGGAAGCCGTGCTGTAGATTATTTGTTCTACTTTTCTATTTGCTTCTTGGAATCCCAAACAAATTCAGAGAAAATAATTCAACAACACTCAAAAGCGCTAGTAAGTTTTGCGCGGTCCTTCCACCAGAGGGCAGTTCAACCCCAGAAAAGATGTGACATTCAGTCGAGAAAGATCGACGCCGTCCAATTATATCACAGGTTATTCTGGTCCCGACCAATCCGGTGCCGCGGTGGATGGGCCGCTGTGGAAGATGCTTTGGGTGATGAGGGGGGCATGTGCGGCCAACTGGTGGTGGGACAGTGAAGTTTCTCGCAGGAGTCTCGAGTTGGACACCGCTGGTTTCATAATGATCTCCGCATCTTGCATTTTGGCGCTCGGGCTGTTTTCGTCTGCGCTGGGCAAACATCAGTACGAAGGGGGAAAGTTTTCACATTGGAGGAGGCTGCAGGGGGAGTTGGGTGGTGATGAGGAGCGACTTATTCCAGAGAGGAAGGAGCTGCCGAAGCGCAGCGCAGGACTGAATGAACAGACATGTACAGCTTTGCCCGGAGTAGAGTCAGCCCTGCTGAACGACACCAGCACTGTAAGTGACTTCACACCCACAGTGACAGAATTACACGTGAGCTTATTCCTCACATGATGGAGTTGCTCGTAACATTTCCAAACATTTTCCTAACGGATGCACACAAGGAAAGATGTGAATCCTGCATATTAAACTGCCTCTAATTACTGAAGGGGTTTGAAGATTAGTCGATCAACCGATGGAAAGAAATTTTGATAGTCATTCAATCAAATAAAATTAACTCAATACGTTTAACTAACTTAAATGCTCATTAATTAATGTTGAGTATGTGAGTTCAGGACAGTTTGGGATAAAAAGAAAAAAAAGACTAATACGATTATGTCAAAGATTTATTTAATAGAAAAACAAATAAAAATAGAGGACTATTAAAATTTTCTGTTATTAGTAAATCTGATATTGTTTAATCAATTATTATTTGATTTATAAATGTTTTTACAGGGATCTCCAGTTTGTTTGCTTTGAGCACCTGTATAAAACTTTAAGATGTACTTTTTACTGGCACACGGGACAATCAGTCCTTAAAAAGATTTCAAAGACTTACTGAATATCAAAATATTTGATATTTTGTATAATATTTATTTGTAACTAGTCAATAAACAAACAAAGAAAACGTGGAGAAGGTGAAAGTGGTTTAGTTAAGTAATCTGCCAGTTTCAGCCAGTTCTCCTATTTTTCTAGTTCTTTCTGTTGCAACCTTTTTTAATTGATCTGGATTAATGTAGGTCAGCGCTCCACATGTGTGGTGCTTGCTGACTCTGTGTCTTCATGCTCTGATGGACTAATGGTGCTGGGTGAATGGAGAATGTAACAGCACACAGTCATACGCATTTGACTGTGTTCCTCGTGTCTGGAGGGATCTTGGAAGAGCCGGCTGATAACATACCTTTACTACCTCTTTGGGATCGCCATGAGATAGTGGAATGGTGGTAGGCATGAAGTACAGGTTTTTTCTTTTTTTTTATTCTCAGACAAACAACAACTGAGCATCCAACCAGAAGCACAATAACAACAAACTCATAAGAAGTTACAACAAAGCTCCACAGGATCATTTTCATGTTGTGTGTGTGTGTGTCTTAGTTGTGCATGTATTACTAATGCTGTGGGGTCTTGAATCTCTTTATACATTGCGGGGACTTATCTTCCTTATGGGGACAAAAACACATCCATAATGTCAGCCACATGTTTTAAAGTTAGGGGTAGATTGTAAACCAGTGTATTGTCCTCTGAAATCATGGATACACCACTTTGGTGTGTGTGAAGGTAATAGGTGGTGTTACATCATTTCACTGAATGAAACACCTGGTCTTCTATCGACCGTGAAAATAATTCAGTGTGTTTTCAGAGAGCAGACTCCTCCCTTCTCCTCCGGGCCTTTCTCCCTGACAAACATTCCCCACGTTCTTCTGCTAAACTTCATCTGATCTCCACTGTGGGCTGATGTCTGAGTTATCAGACCTGCATGCTAGATCAGGAGGGGGAAAAGGATTTAGATCCGTATTATGCGCTCCTTATTTTCCAGATGGCTGTGTAAATTATCAGATCAGACACAGCTGACCTCCTTCTCTCTGTGCTCCTTTTTGTGGTTTTTGTAGACCTGGTAGACTACACAGGATGTGTTCTGTCAGCCAGCCCAAGCCTTAACGTATTTTCCCCGTCTGTGCGAGGTTCATTTAGCTGACTCAGGTTAACAAACTAGCTTGTTTTGTTTTTCTTTTCTTTTTTCCCCCCCTTCTTCAGACTCTGTCCTGTCTCCCGTTCCCTCAGGCCAAAAAGAACAAAACAAACAGGAAAAAAGTGCTCTGTCCTCAGGGTAGCTGGGGTGCAGCCAGCTGCTGGAGCACCAAGGAAAGCAGCAGAGCTGGTGTACCACATGGTGTGTGTCAGAAAGAAATCTGGCCTTGTTGATACACAGGGAGCATACAAGAACGACAAAGTATAAATGAAGGAGGCACTGGTAGAACCCATGATCAACTTGCACTACTTCAGTTCAATTAGCCTGCTGCATCTAATAGCATCAATCAGACATGCTGAATATGTATTTAACATAGCAGATATGTAGCATTACATATGAAAACTTTCCTTACAGAGGGTGGTGCAGGCAAAGATGCTTGATTCCCGTGTTTACCATCCTCTCTGCACAGCCTGCAGCACATGTGGCAGAGTCCAGCTGTGTCTTCCCATTAATCCGTTATTCAGTGAACTACGTTGTTAATGTAACAATGAAATTGATGCTACTTTATGTATATACTATATACGGTAAGCCCTTATTTAAAGACAGATATGTCAGTATCTTATAGTTTTTACTTCCTTTGTTTCTACCAGCAAAAATGTGAAGGTTTAGCTGGATTTGGGCAGTTGATTAGTTTTTCATTATTCAGTTTATTATGGATACATAAATTATCAGAAGATCTAACAGTCTAGTCCACTGCTATCTATTTCATAGATCAGGCTGCCGTATACATTTAAAGCCCAAATGATGAAATAATTGCCAGAAAATTGTAATTTCTTTTGAAAAAACAAAAGACTCTTTGAAGCTTTTGACAGAAAAAAAAAAAACATTAATTTGACTATATGAACTTCAGTTTGCATTTTATTTGCCACATCCAGCATTTTTTATTTTATTTTTATTTTGTTTTAATTCTGCAGTTTAGGTTTTTTGGTGAGGAAAACAAAGACTGGTGATGCAGAAGTCTCAAAAACTCAAGTATCAAATATGATATGATAGGTCTTCCATTTTTTTTTAGCATGCTAACATTTAGTGTTGGAGCCAACAGATGACAGATTGGCATTGCCATCTGATGAGCCATGCTGCTAGCCTGGAAAGAAAAACATGAAAAAGACCAAACAAAAAGATTTTGCTGTGCTGCCCAAGCAGCTAATTTTTTGAGAGATTAAAATTTCGCTCATAGACTTAAAATGGGCAATAATCATGATTTTTTTTAATCACTTTGTAAATGTATTAGTTAAAATTAATTAGCATTAATTTTTTCTTCTTTTCTGGTATTCCTGGAGAATAAGAATCTAGCAAACAGCTTAGAACTCAAATCGTAGTCAACCAACAGAGGCTTGCATTGCTGCTTCATGTGTGAGATCAGAGCCTCAGCATTTGACCTCCTTCTGAAGTTTTATGCGTGTAAACATTGCTGAAGCAGAGAGAATAAGGAGCTCATTGTGTTGCCTTTTCTGTGAGAGGACTTTACTGTGCTCCCACCCACAGACTGTGTGTTATTGAGTCTGCTTGTATAGATGTTTGTATGTGTCTATTTGTGATGCACACTCCAGAAGTTTTGTTGTTTATGACTGAACTAAATGCCAGATTCGGGAGGTTAGAGAAGCCTTTACAGAGCAGCTCTGGACCCTTAAATCCAACATGAGACACAGCATGAGGTCATGTCTGGTATGTGAGGCCATGTCCAACTGGTTCAGGCATATCTTCATTTTTACATACATGATGTTAATTTACATTCCTACATTTAGATGTCTATCTTGGCCCGTGATAATCTTATAGAGAAGATTATAAATCTGAGGAGTTTTCACTTCCTGGTTAAATACTAGGTAAAAAACAAAAAAAGACAACCTATGATATAAATGCAATGTTTGATCGTTTAGGTGTGTGTCCTGCAGCTGGGCAAGTCAGCTTTAGTCCATATAGAGTTTCAGAGAAACCGATGTGGAAAGTGTCCCACTGGTTTAAATTTAACACAGGTGTGATAGCAACTGGCAGAAACATTTGCAAAGACTTAGTATTAGGACAAGACATGACTTAAATTTCATATTGTTTAGTTTGAAATTATCATAATATTTTACATTTTATGATATGACTACTCTGCTTACCTTGTATTCTCATGCTCTGCTGTGATTGTACTTGTACAGTCATTTATGTCCTCAGGATGAATTATATTAACTTTGTTGATTTTAGCATTGGTAGTCATCCCGCATTTCAGTTTCTACGATTATGTTGATTTTGAGCAAGATACCAGCACAGCTAATGACATTCCCATCAGCCTCAGCTCTACTTGTATTTGCATGGTTTGAAAACTCTGCTTGTTATTAGTGGCATTGCTGGCATTTTTAGCATGTTCACACAAGCATTTATCTCAAAGCATTACTTTGCTATAAGCTCCTGTAGCCTCTTCAGTAGTTTTTACATGCACTGATGCACAGCTCTCTTAAGGACTTTGACTGGACCATTGCAACACCTTGATTCTTTTCTTTTTCAGCCATTTGGTTGTACATTGTACATTGTACGTGCAGTGATAAGTCCAACCTTACTGCTTCCACAGGAATTAAGAGGGTAAGTAGCAGTAGCCAGCTGCTGCTAATCCAATGCCCTTGATTAGATGATCATCAGCAAGTGTGAACACTTCGATAAAAACACAAGTTTTTGCAGCTTATTGGTTTGGAGCATGCAAGGGTGTATTAAAGCAACCCCACAGTCTTCACAGGAGTGGACTTCCAAGTAAATTTAGACTCTCCATGTTATGATCCATGAACTACTCTTTATACCAGAGTATTCTAGAGTGAAACGTGAGGCCATCTGTCCAACAGCTTGGCCGAAACTGGGTCATGCAACAGGACAATTATCCAAGGCACAGGGGCGAATGTACAACCAAATGGCTGAAAAAGAAAAGAATCAAGGTGTTGCAATGGTCCAGTCAAAGTCCTTAAGAGAGCTGTGCATCAGTTCAAACCTCAATAAACTGAAGCAACACTATAACGAAGACTGGGAAGTGGGAGGAGTACTTTTCATAGAGTCCTCTGAAAAGTTTGCCTTGGTTGTCTGGGAAAATTTAAGTATGTGTGTGTACTCTATATGTACATATTTATATTCATATCTGCTTATTTAATCCTTATTCACATTATCTAATAGTATCATAAATTGTGTTAAGGTGATTAAAAAAACTAAAGATATACTTAGACAGACAGACACTATCTCTACTTTTAAGATTAGGCTTAAAACTTTCCTTTTTGCTAAAGCATATAGTTAGGGCTGGACCAGGTGACCCTGAATCCTCCCTTAGTTATGCTGCAATAGACGTAGGCTGCCGGGGGATTCCCATGATGCATTGAGTTTTTCCTTTCCAGTCACCTTTCTCACTCACTATGTGTTAATAGACCTCTCTGCATTGAATCATATCTGTTATTAACTTCTGTCTCTCTTCCACAGCATGTCTTTATCCTGTCTTCCTTCTCTCACCCCAACCGGTCGCAGCAGATGGCCGCCCCTCCCTGAGCCTGGTTCTGCCGGAGGTTTCTTCCTGTTAAAAGGGAGTTTTTCCTTCCCACTGTCGCCAAAGTGCTTGCTCATAGGGGGTCATATGATTGTTGGGTTTTTCTCTGTATCTATGAAGCGCCTTGAGGCGACTTTTGTTGTGATTTGGCGCTATATAAATAAAATGGAATTGAATTGAATTGAACTTAGAATGCTAATACTTGTAGCTGTGTAGTCTCATTAAAACATGTCTAGTGGAGCATATGCTAATAGTTTTGCTTTCTTATATCTTGTAAAAATCGTTAAAGTCTTGACATTTAACCTGTATGTTCAAGCTAGAGAGTGAGTTTTGGGGAGGACAGCACATATGACTTTTTAAAAAAACTGACCAATAGGATGAAAAGAGGATTGCAAACGGGGTTGAAGTTGTAAAATAGTTATACGATCAAAATAGGAACAGATGGATGCAGGAGGCATACGGCAGACGTGACCATCTTCTGTGGCTTTATGGACACAGACGCTTTTGGGCTGTACTCACCTTGAAAACATCTTTGTCCCTCCAGCTAAAGAGAGGAGGGGAGTAACCTGCTCCCTCAGACTCCAAACATTGTGGGCTGTGGCTAGAGACCAAACACTTGAGCTTCAGTCGGGATGAATGAAGAGGAATGTTGTTTTTCTGTCAGAGTTGGGAAATAGTAGTTCTGCTCCCTCCGTGCCTCTAATATTATGTCACACCTGTTCCTTTTATTTTGAACTTTGAGTCTTTCGGGGCTTGAGGAATGTATTAGTAAGTGTCTGTTAAGGTAAACACCGGAAAAATTGGCTACATTCAGCCTTAATGTCTGTCATGTGTTTGAGAGAGTGTTCTTGCTGCGTTCGAGACATTAGCAAAGTGTGTTGTTCTCTGGCTTCGTCTTTGTGATTTACACAGGAATGTAGGTCACACAGGCAGAGTGCATCCAAATGACCGAGCTGCTTTGGACAGTATGGAAAATTCAAGCTGTCCTCTCCGTTCATGTGTCTAGTTTTTAGTAAACAGCAGTGTTTTCTGTATTTTCACTAAAATGTCTTCTTTTTTTCCCTCCCTTTCAGTTCACGTTCAAGGTGCAGACATTGGGTTCACTGTCTTTAGCCTGGGTGGGCGATGGATCAGGGGTGAGTTCATGTGTATGACAATATATAACTCCAAGATGATGCTTGATTTCTGTGTAACTCCATTCATCTCTCACCCCAGGTGCTGCTGGTGTTGACAACCTTTCAGGTGCCTTTGTTCATGATCCGCTTCGGCCAGTCTAACCTCTACAGGAGGTGAGAAGTGCCTCGCTGCTGGTTTGGTTTAGTGGCTTTATTAAACTTTTACTAATTACAGTGGTCTGAGGGTCTAAATGCAACCTTGTCTGTGTGTCAGTGAAGACTATGGGAAGACGTTCAAAGACGTGACTCATCTGATTAACCACACCTTCATCCAGACAGAGTTCGGCATCGCTATCAGTCCAGACCACTCAGGGAAGGTGAGTGATTCAGTACATGCAGTGCAATACGATGAAATATCCTCAAAGGTTTTTGCAGTTGTGGATCATTTCTCATCTACTTGTGTTTTCAGTAAAACAGCACAATTTCCTCAGTTCTTCTGTTGTTTACATCTAAAGAAAACAGTAAATAAATGTCAGTTGTAATCCTCTGATTCACAGGTGGCATCTCCAAAATGTTTATTTGATCTGATAATCCACTGACATAAAACTAAGAAAAGCAACGAATCCCCACCTGAATAATGTTCAGTGTTTTGGTTTGATTTAAATGTGTTTTCTCTCTCATCAGCTACGTGACCGATTGATTTAACTCTGGCTCTTTTGTTTGGCTTCAGGTGATCCTGAGCGGTGATGTGTCCGACGTCGGGGGTTTTCGGCTGTTTCGCTCGCAGGACTTTGGACTGACCTTTGTTTCCACCGACCTGCCATTTGAGCCCCTCATTCAGATCCTGTACAACCCCGGGGACGGCAACAAACTTCTGACACTCAGTATCATGGTATATAGTCAGGGATTTAGAGTTTCAATAAAAGAAAACCTCTCTTCTCCTGAAGTGAACCATTTCCTAATTTCTCAATTAGGAATGGGTAAATACTAAAAATAAACATGTACTCCCTTTTTACTGACAAAGCTTTTTTCTTTTAAGATGGACCTGTGGTTGTCTGAGGACTTTGGTGCCACCTGGAGGAAGATCCACGACAGTGTGTGTTTGGTCAGATGGTAAGAACTGACCTCCCCATCAGATTGATGTTAAAGTATAATTAAGGACAGGGGAGACAATCAGGACAGGTGAGGGGTGTGAACCTTACCTTTGGCCTTTTTTTTTTCTTAGAGACTTTCCCTCAACTTTAATGAAAGTGACATATAAACATAAAGCAGTGCGCGCTTCCTTTAGACAGGATTCCTGCTCTCTGTTTCTGAGCCAAGAGTGAATTTCGGGCCCAGGTTAAAGGCCACTGGTGCTTACACATAAAATAAATGTTTCTCATGAAACACAAGTTTCCATCACTGACAGGCACATTTGTCCGTGTGGGTTTACAAACAGTCAACATGTACGTCTTTGCTTTTGGTAAAAATAGGAGTGTGTGTGTTCTTTGTCCATTGTTGTTTTTCCAGCTGCTTTCCTCACCACAGTCTGTATCCCCCATCCTGACTCTGGTTTTATTTGAACACCAGAGTTCACATGAGGTTGCGGTGTCAGCCTGCGGTTGTTAGCGCTGCATTGTGGGAACATTGTGATAGCTCTGTGCGACCACAGCTGTCATTTAGGCCTCAACCCAAATTGACTGCAGAGCCAGGGAGCTGAGGTTGCTGTCAGACTGAATCATGAGTCAGCAGTGGCATTCTTATTCAGCCCGCAGTCCTTGAACCAGAATCTATGCAGTGTGAAAACCTTCATCTTGTTTGGCAGCGAACAAAACCCGACAGAACTTGTGGGGGGTGTCTGTGTGTCTGTGTAGGGGGGGTAACCAAGGTAACCAGGGTTGATGTCTGCCTTGCTCACACCAGCACTTTAAAACCATAACCATAATCTGCAATTTATATAAATTCCAAAAGTGGATCTACATTTGATTTACAGATGTTAAACAATGTTAGCGCAATTAGATCTTTCCCTCCGCCGTCTGATTCTACCCGATTATGGTTTGTTTTTCTCACACACAGGGGTCCAAAGAATAGCATCTACTTTACCACAAACAACAACGGATCATGCAGTAAGTGAAGATAACACCATCCCTCCACAGAAGCCCTTTCAGACATGCACTCCTTTTATGAATCCACACCACCTGAATGTGTCGTATCCGAACGCGGACCCAGGTTTATCGTTCCTTAAAAGTTGTGCCTTGTTGTTGACAGTCATGAGTTACTTTCAACTTGGCAGTCTAAACCAAATGGATTCTTACACACGAATAGATCCACACAGTATTAAAAGTTTCTCGTATTTCAGTATTTATTTCATGATTTATTTCCAATCAAGAAATTCCATCTATGTGCAACTCAATCCATTCCTTTAACAGACTTATTAAAGCAGCAGAGATATGTATCCCCACTTTATGTGGGTAAAGCGCTATATTAACACGTTCAATGATACTTCCACTAACTTCACCTTTTTTTTTCTGTCAGATGACAAAGGCATGTTACATCTACGAAAGACATTCGACTACGGTAAAAGTTTCCACACCATTGCAATGAGAGTTTACTCATTTGTACTTGGAGGAAGATTTGTTTTCGCCTCCATCATGACTGGCACGGTACGTCTGTGTGTGTGTGCGCGCGCCTTTGTACCTTTATTCTTTAAGAGCAGAGTGTGTTTGTTTTGTGAACAGACATTGCATTTTTGCAGTCTGTGTATTTAGTGGCATTGGGTGTAGTTGTTTATTTGTACACCCATTTTCTTCTTCTTCTTCTTCTTTCTATGCTTTCTTTACTCAGTTTGCAAAACAAAAATACATCTTCTCACTTAAAGCGTTCAAATAGTTTGTGACATCTGGCATTAATGTTCAGTCTGTATCTGGATATCCTATCTGGGTAACTAAACACAGATACAGGAAATCTTTCATACCTCATGCAATAACTATTTGTTATACAATACATCTGTCTGGCAAAGAGTCATCTGCTCTTTAATTTTATAGCATAGCATAGCATCTTTATTTATAATGCACTTTACATTATGACTTTATTGTCTTTTAAAACTATCTTTTTCCTGCATGGATATTAAAATATTTGATTTTACTTGCTATATATTATTATTAGTTGTCTTATAAATATTATTTATAGCTTGTCTCTACTCAAAATCGCATGCTTGTAGTGTAAATGCTTGGATTGTGACTGGAATGCAGTTTGTTTAGTGTGACTGTATCTGGAGTTGGCCTGGCCCACATTCATAAGATGATGATCTGCTCACACAAAGTTGAAAGGCCATCTACATCTTCCTCTTGGCTTAGCTTTCAAGATAAAAGCACAGTTTTATAAACGTATTACCAGCGATGCTTTGCTTGACTAGGAATACAGTATAAGCCATGCATGCAGAGGAATTTACTCACACTCCTTGAACTCACATATTTCATGTAGAATTTAATGTTTTAATGTCTGGTGTAAAGGCAAATAAAAGAGACAGACTGGGTGTCTTTAATAATACGGGGTGTAGGCGATGAGCATATACTGTATAACCAACAGTGTCATACAGGTGCCTGGATTTTGGTGTAATGATTCCCACTAAAAGTAGCATAAATACACCTTCTGTGCAGTAATTGTGTCTGTGAATGGGTTTGTGACAGAGTACAGAGCGTATGATCCACGTCTCAGTAGATGGCGGCGAGACGTGGAACATGGCTCAGCTTCCTACAGTCACCCACGAGCAGTTTTATTCCATCCTGGCAGCCAATCAGGACGTGATCTTCATGCACGTGGATGACCCCGGTGGTAAGAACTGGTGCTGATGATGATTTCTCTTCTGCTATCAGTTAACATATCCAAGTGTATAATCCAGACGTGTGTTCTGTGCGGGGCAGACTCTGGTGTTGGAACCATCTATGTGTCAGATGACAGAGGAACTGTGTTCTCCAAGTCTCTGGAGCGCCACCTCTACACAACCACAGGAAGTGACACTGACTTCACTGTCATCCATTCACTCAGGGGCGTCTACATGACCAGTGTGCTCGCAGACGGTCCGTTAACACACTAGTTAAATGTAGAAAATGTGAAAATTATCTTCTGCTAGGAATTTAAGTGAATTTTGAATCCGTCATGTTTGTTTTGCAGATGGCACAGTGGAGACTGTAACCACCTATAACCAAGGAGCAAAGTGGCAGAGGCTGCGCAGACCAGAGAACAGCCACTGTAACACTGACACCTCTACCAACAGACCTAACAGAGTGAGACACACAGACACAAGTATTGGAGTATATTTGTATTAGGATGTGGTCGCATGTGACCTCTTGTAACGCCCCAAAATGAACTCTTTCAAACGGATTTAATTTCTCAGTACGAGCCAGTGTGTAAACATTGTTTTCATCACTGTGTCTTTACAGTGCAGGCTACACATCCACGCCTCCTACAGCACCACCATGAAGATGAACGTCCCCATGCTTCCTCTCTCACAGCCCAGTGCAGTGGGCCTCATTCTGGCCCACGGTAAGACACACCAAGCCACCAAATTCTTTCAGTGCAATCAGTTTTACTGAATGTTTCTTGATAGTCTCCCTCCCTTTTCTCCAGGCAGTGTTGAAGATGCAGAGTCAGTTCTTTTCCCTGATGTGTATGTGTCTGATGATGGGGGCTACTCATGGATGTTGGCCCTCAAGGGACCCCATCATTACGCTATACTGGACTCAGGAGGCCTGCTGGTGGCTGTGGAGCACACTAACTTACCTGTCAGCCAGATAAAGTGTGAACAACTGTTAAACACTGTCTAGCATTTTGTGACATATATGTAAGTGTTTGTGTGTGTCACTTTTGCAGCTAATGTTTTTTTTAACCACCCGTCAGGTTTTCCACAGATGAAGGACAGTGCTGGCATACATATAACTTCACCAATGACCCACTTCACTTCAGTGGCATGGACAGTGAGCCTGGCTCTCGCTCCATGAACGTCAGCCTGTGGGGCTACAGGAAGGACTTCAGTAAATGGGTGGTGATCACTATAGACTTCAGGAAGCTCCTCATCAGAGACTGTGAGTAAGGCACAGAGGATGGCGATGTTTGTGCAGCATTACAGCAAGTGTGTTTTCACTATGATAATGTGCGTGTTTGCTTTTGCAGGCACAGAAGGAGACTACGTGCAGTGGCTGGCTCACTCTTCAGACACCACTGGTTCTAATGATGGCTGTTTGCTGGGCTATAAAGAGACCTTCTTACGCCTGAGGAAAGGCTCTGTTTGCTGGAACGGGAGGGACTATGCAGTCACCAAGAGGCTGTCCCCCTGTCCATGTAGACTGGATGATTATCACTGGTATCTCCTTGTTCACTTCATCTCCTTTTGTGCAAGTGATTGGTGTAATAGATGAACTTGTGACTTTATTATGGTATTCTTGAAACTGGATTTTGATTTTTACATAAGAAGATTGTGGGGTATACATTATATTTGTAGAAATGCTCTTTATGCATGACTTTTTCTTTCAACATATTATTTATTCTGCTATTCCGTCTCTCTACTAGTTCAAAATACACTATGTGGACAGAAGTATTGGAACACGTACACATCAAACCCACAGGAACCTTTATGACATCCATTTCTAATTCCAAAGGCATTAATATGAAGTTGGACTATAGCTATAACAGCTTCCACTCTTCTGGGAAGGCTTTCTACAGCATTTTTGGAATGTGTGTGGGAATTTTTGCCCATTCATCCAGAATGGCATTTATAAGCTCAGATGTTGGTAAAGAGGACCTGGCTTTTAATCTCTTTTCTAGTTCAACCCAAAGGTAGTGTTCAATGGGTTTGAGGTCAGGGCTCTGTCTGGACCAGTCAAATTCTTCCACACCAAACTCATCCAGCCATGTCTTTATGGACCTTGCTTTGTGCACAGGCGCGCAGTCATCCTGGAAAGAAGGGGGTTTTCCATAACTGTTCCCACAAAGCTGTAAGGAGAGAATATTCAAAAATATCTTGGTAAGCTGAAGCATTTAGATTTATCTTCACTGAACATGTTTCTACTGATCCAGAGTCCAGTGACAACGTGCTCCATCCAATGCTTTGGATTGCTCCTGGGGATGTAAAGCTTGCATGTAGCTGCTGATCAGCTGCCATGAAGCTCCCAGTGCACAGCTTTTGTGCTGATGTTAATGACAGAAGAGGTTTGGACCTGTGCAGTTATTTAGTCAGTAGAACACTGGTGACTTTTACACCTCAACATCCAGTCTGTAACTGTACCTGTCGCTTACTGTGGTTCCTAATTGCTTCCACTTTGCAATAATATCACTTACATGTGATCGTGGAATGTCTAGAAGGGAAGAAATTTTATGAACTGACTATTACAGTACCACTCTCAAATACAGTGAGATCACTCTTCCACAAATGTGTAAATGTAGACTGCATGGCTAGGTGTTTGATTTTCTACACCAGTGGGACTGAATAAAATACTGGAATACAGTGATAAACAAGTGTGACCCAATATTTTTGTCCATATAGTCTAAATTTGATCTATCTTATCTTATTTGCATATTTGACAGTTCAATGAATCTTCAGCTTTTTGCATTCAACAGTGCATTAGTGTAGAAATGACACAGCTTTGTGTTGCAGTGATTTTGGGTATTACCGACCAGAGAACAGCTCAGAGTGTGTGGAGCAGGAAGAGTTGAAGGACCGTCCTTTGGAGTTCTGTTTAAATGGGACCACTGAACAGCTGCAGACCAGTGGGTGAGGACATTTTTACCAAACCCCCCCAAAAAAACAAAACCTCTTACTAACCAAGATACATTATGCATTATAATTATAATACACATTTTGCATATTACACATACTATCCCTGTGCCTGAGATGCACAAACCATTTTTACACATCCACAACACCCCTGAACTCTTCTTGGACTCACCTGGCATGTGTGAAATGCAATGTCCAAGGCAATCAGATCATTTTTGGGGGGGTTAGGCTATGTACTGATATTTTTGTTTTTGTGGTACAGCTTGTGATCTTTGCTCAATCCAGCATGAAAGTTAAAAGAAAATAGCATTTTCTTCATTTCTGTGATTATGAATTTAACGTTAAAAAGTATTGTGTTTTATTTTAGCAATGGGGAGGAATATAATTATATACCGTATTTACTAATCAGAAACACACACTCTCTATTATATACCCCCTTGGTTCTGCTTGTTTGTCTGTCTGTGAGCAGTCTAGCATCCACTTTTCAAGATATCATGTTTTTTGTGATCCTAGATAGAAATAAGAGCTTGAGCTTATTTAATTTAAATAATTTAACATTTAAAATTAAAATAAAAGTCAAAGCTTAACTGGTGAGAAAAATGTCAGGAAACCATATCAAGTGATATATCAGATGAAAGGGCATGGAGAGAGCTGTACAACACACTTGTTGTAATAAAAACATCATAAAACATCAGTTTTTAGAATAGCCAACTGTCTCTGATTTCAGTCTGCTAGAAAGATGGCATGAAAGTGGGTCAATGGGCCTGCAAATCTTAGATGGAGAAGCAGAAAATATTCTAAAAATTTGATGATTTGAGTTGTTGAAAACACATATTTAACTAAATTATTTTCTGAGTTATTAGTTGTGTTTTTTTAGACAGGACAATCTATCTATCTAATATCTTAAAGCAGCATGAAAACTGAATGAAAACGCAATTTTCTTCATTTCTGTGTTCAGATATCGTCACTAGGTGTCATTTGCACCTTGAAGTTTTTTTATTAATGTGTCAGAAAGGACAACTAAGAAAAAAATCCAGACCTCGTTCTTCCAGAATTGTAACAAAGTTCTTGTGCAAAAGCAGGTCCATTTACAAACAGACACTTCAGGAACTGTTGGAGTCCATGCTTCAAGACAGGATTTTCTAAATGGCCATTCTTTTTCCCACTTTTTTTCTGTTTGTTAATCTCCCTCCACTGTTGTCAGGAATAATATTTTGAGTTGTTCTGCTGTAACTGATGTCCTTTTCTTTGAATTTTGTCTCGCCTTACATATATCTCTCCCTCCTTTTCAAGCTACCGGAAGATTCCCAGCAGCCAGTGCGAGGGAGGTTTCCAACCAGTTAGGAAGGAGACGGACTTGAGGAGGATGTGCACCAGCAACGCTCTTCTTCCTTATTCCCTAGTGAGTTCTGCTTATTCTGAAATACAGGCTGTGCAGGTTAGTATATAGGCTTATTGGGACAAAATGAAAGTTAAGGAAGGGTCTGATCTTCAGCATGGTCAGCACTGGAGGTGTGAAATGGCTAATCACGTAGCAGCTTGAGTCGAGCTTTTGATCAAATGTAGTAAAACTGTGAAAATTTTAACATCCGTTAACAGAAAGTGTAAATCGATGTTTCTCTTCACTATTGAAACACACATATTTAGAGTTTAGAGGTAAATGGAGATACAGACTGATGAAGAGCAGAACATTTTTTGATGAGACGTAACAGCCATAAACTTTACCACTTCCCCCAAAAGTCTGTTTAATCTTTTATTAGTACATGTAAGCATTCTAAAGTGATTCCTCTGCCAGTTTGACCTACAAGAGTCACTTTTTCATGCTTTCTTTTGGTGACTCTTATCGAATGAATGGCATTAAACTGCAGGCTTGTTAACTAACTGAAAAGGAAAGAAGGGGAAAAACAGCACAGGGGAAAAAAGTTAAGTCTTGTGGTGTCACAGAATCATTTTTTGCAAACAGTGCAGCATGATGGCATTGTAAAATGACTTACTCAGTGATTTCAGACTCCAGTGTTGGTGTCATTTCCAAAGCAAGATGTCATCAAGCCAGTGTAACAGAAAATGAGGCGGTGCAGTGGGCAAAATCATTTGTGTTTGCTTTTTGAATGAGTTTAAGGAGCATTATTGCTCATCATTGTTCTACACAGATCTAATTGAGTTTCATGCTTTGTGAATGTTTTGAATCTATAAAACGGATGTGTGTATTTTCCTTTTTTGTTTTGATCCTTTACCTTTTCCTTACTAAAAAGTTTGTTTTTGTTTACTTTTTAAAAGACACTTCGGAAGCCCAAATAACATATAAACTGTAGGCCGAGGAACCTAGTGCACTGCGTTGCATATTTAAACTTTTCCCGTCTCTTGAACAGATTGAAAACAGTTCAACGAATACTGCTCTCATAGTCATGGTCGTCATAGCGATCCTCCTGACAAGCGCTGTCGCAGGTGTTTGGCTGGTTAAGAAATATGTCTGTGGAGGACGGTGGGTTACTTTCTTTTCTTTTTTCACCCTTTGCAGCCGCAGTAATAAATGATGCACTCATATCTCTTCGGTTTCTTCCTAATATGGACTTTTGTCCTCATCAGGTTCCTCGTGCACCGTTACTCTGTTATGAGGGAACATGCTGAAGCTAACAAAATAGAAGGAGTGGATGACGTGGACCCCCACTACATGGAGACAGGAAAAGCACAGTACAATGAGGACTCGGATCAGGTAGATGTTGTGTAAAGGGCCCCTTATATTTATTAGTTTTACCTAAAACGCTGTGATTATCTATAAACACTGTTATACTGTTTGTGTCTCCCCATAGGACCTTTTAGAATAAGATTTCTTCCCACTCAAAGGCTCTTCAGACTAAATCTAAAGCAGTCTTTCATGATGCCTGGGCATTCCTGTTGCTCCCACATGCTGATTAACATCTGCTTCTCACTTCTCGCTATCCCCTGGAGGCCGGAGGACTCAGCAGCAGCGGGGCGACTTCCTATATTGCTTCCTTGTACCGGCTGAGACTCCCAGCAAATAGGCGCACTGGTGATTTTGGGAGGGGACAGAAGAAAGCCTCTGGGATCCCCGGAGAGCTTTTGTTCTCTCTGTCACAGAAAATTCTGTAAAGACCTTTGAGTGTGAAAATGTGCTCCATTGTGCTCTGTATGTTTCCTTTCATGATGACCTGAGAAAAGACCGTGTTGCACTGCACAAGCACCATGCAGCTGCTACAGCTTGGACATGTGGGTGCACAGAATGTTTTATTAAGAGCTGGGAAACATGGGAGAAACAGGACACAGAAAATAATCAGTATTTTAGCTCAGAGTTTTCATCTGCTGTCAGTTAAGTAGTTTTTGTACTCTGTACATTTAAAACTTTAGGATCCAGTCCTTGTGTTCATGGTGGCCACTTTATATGTTTCGCTAATCGCTAAAATGAAGCAATAACATAATTTTTTGTTCCTCATTTTGTCACAGGTTTTGGGAAATTGGGGTTATGTATTTGATACTAACTCCTGTGAACAGTGGTACCTATTTTTAATAGTCTTTTTCTTTCAACCATACTGTCTGGATCTTTGAAGGTAAAAACTGGCCAGAATCGCTTAATGCACTAGAAATTGTAAGACTCAAATTGGTGATTGGAATTGGCTTTTTTTAAGGAGAACCTTTCATCTTTTGTTAGGTACCAGATAATGTGTCGAAGTTAATGTAGTTCTTGCTTTCAAAACATGTTCTCCTAGTTCAGTGTGCAAATAATGGATATTAAAAATCAGAAGCTGCTGTGCTACTGGGATTTTCCTGCACAACCATCCCTTCACAGAGAATGGTCTGAAAAAGAGAAAATATGTAGTTAGTAAGTTTTCTGGGTGGAGATTTCTTGTTGATGTCAGAGGAGCTTTGAGCTGAC
Organism: Simochromis diagramma; assembly: GCF_900408965.1. Taxonomy (NCBI): domain Eukaryota; kingdom Metazoa; phylum Chordata; class Actinopteri; order Cichliformes; family Cichlidae; genus Simochromis; species Simochromis diagramma. The sequence continues at coordinate 4,568,521 of NW_024386835.1, read as the reverse complement.
AGGATTCCAACAGTAACTCAAATAACCATTCGTTACAACCAAGGTATGCGGAAGAGCATCTCTGAATGTACCACCCACCACACAGCAGATGAGCTACAGCAGCGGAAGACTAGACTGCTGTCAGCTAAGAACAGGAAGTGGAGGGTATATCTGCATAGGATCACAGGTATTAGACAACAGCAGATTGTTGCAGACCAGGCATTAACAATCTGCTGTTGCCTGGACTGATGAGTCTCAGTTTCTGTTGTGACAATCAGATAGGGTCAGAAACAACAGGAAACCATGGATCCATCCTGCCTTTTATCATCAGTTTGGGATGGTGGTGGTGTAATGGTGTGGTGGATATTTTTCTTGGCACACTTGTAGACCACACCACAGTGCATTCTTCCCATGGCTGCTTCCAGCTCGATAACATCATGTTACAAAGCTCAAATCTTCCCAAACTGGTTTCTTGAACAAGAGAAAGAGTCCACTGTACTCAAATGGCCTCCACAGACACTAGATTACAATACAGCACCTCTTACACAATTTAAACAATCTATTACGTATATAAACTGTAGTAAACAAGAGTAAACGATTTTAGTCCTTCATTTTTAGTGCCTAGTGAAACCCAGCCCAACACAGTCATTATTTTTCACTCTCCTGCGAGTGTGGTGAAAATGAAAGACTTGAATTATTGCCAAAGCACTTTTAATGGATATTTTTCAAACGTTAGCCCAGCATTATAAAAACTTATGCTCATCCAAACCCTTTACTTGAACTTCTATGATATTTTTGTTTAACAGGATGCGCCAGTACATTGCTGTTTGTTTGTTTTTCACTGACATTTCAGCCAGGCATAATCAGCAAATAAATAACGATAGTGGTTTTAAAAAGAAGTGCAAACATTTCTATAATCATCTGATATCAGCGCAACACAAAACATAACCTCACTTTTTGTTCACAATAACAGTGTATTAAGATTAATGGTGCCTGGTGACCATAAAGAGCGCTTGCTTTATAAAATTAACTACACCTGTGTCCCAGTACGCATGTCTGTGTAATATCAAGTGTTTTAGCTGGTATGTTGGCTGGCTGCCATTTTTATTATCTGCGGTGTAAGAAGTATAACGTTTGACACACATGTAGGGCTTATGGCTAATGCTTGTATTCTCCAGCAGATGCAATACCACCCCAGCAAATAAGCTGGCCTAATACTGAGGCATAACTCAAGGATCGTTAGGCGGACTTTGTCAGATATGAAAGCAGGTTTTTAATGCTTGATCCTTCTTGATTTACTTAACTGTCAGTAAGAACAAGCCCAGCTGTCTCCTGTATTTAATGATTTATTATTGCACTACGTCTACAGATGTGTGATGTTGCGTGTGTTCTAGTCCTTGTGTGTTTTGTAAAATATCAGGGGCCAAGATGGGTGACATTCTTTCCATCTCGTTTTCTCCGCTGTCTGTTTGCTGGGATGAGTAACTCTGGATTCAATATTCTGTCGAGCAGATGTTTTTATAACAATGTTTGCATTTATAGACTGAAATAATACTCTCTTTTACATCTGTGCTCTAGTGCTGGAGTTTTCTTCAACACAACACAAAGTACATAGAAAAAATTACAGTACTTTAGCAGCAATTATTTTAATAGTATTTTTGTGTCAAAATACACCCTAAAAGGAACATAAAGTCAGTTTTTTTCCTTTTTGAGGAGATTAGTTTTTACTGTTATCTATATCAGTTTACTTTACTGCTCAGTACACAACAAAATATATTGTAATATTGAAGGGGACATATCAACGACCTCTATCAACTGTTCTTGTAAGTTACTGAAAGCACTTAAAATAAGGTGCTGTTTTATAAGTGGTTCATTCATAAAGTTAATATTTTATGAATAGGTAACGCCATATAGAAACAAACCAGTTAAAGTGGTGTTTTTAATGCAAAGTGGTCTAAACTGAGTTTCATGATATGACATGTAGCATTACTCACGCAGACAGATATTTAAAATAAAAACTATAGGAGAAAAGGTAATATCTCCACTGGAGTTTATTAAGAAGAAATGCTGGATTTTGTAATGTGTAGGTAAATGAAAGCTACACTTACTTAGCTGTGCTTTTTGTTGAGTGCCAGCTGCCTGCTACCTGTGAAAGAAGGACAGCGCTCAAAAAGAATTAAGGGGTTGCTCAGTCATCACAGCATAACACAAAGTCCTTTTAACTTCAGAGCTATGAGCCTGTGCAGTTAGGAAGCAGAAAACACTCTGTGTCCAATTCATCTGTGTTGGTGCAAATGAAAGTAACAACAGACGCACTAGAGAGGCAACAACAAGACAATTCTCATGAAGTGAATGGCTTTGCAGGTGCTGACTCCTTGTTAGTCACTGCTTGTAGCACGGGATGATTCCTGTAGTCCAGGATTGTCCAGCTCCAGGCCTCAAGGGCCGGTGTCCTGCAGGTTTTAGCTATCACCCTGGGTCAGCACACCTGAATCAAATGAATAGTTCATTACCAGAAGACCACAAATGTATGTGCCATCACCATGGAGCTGGACTACCTGTGCAGGCTGAATGGGCTACAGCAAGGGTGTCCAACTTCAGGCCTCAAGGGCTGGTGTCCTAGATCCAACACAGCTGATTTAAGTAGCTAAATGGCTCGATATACCTTGAAGTTCTCCAGAGGCCTGGTATTGAACTAATTGTTTGATTCACCACTCCTGCACTACAGCCTCCTACCTGAGGGGAGTGCAATAAATGTGTGCAGGGTGAGTAGCGTCTTTCAAGCATCTGCTGGTGTAGTGCAGTGATGATGCTTCCAACAGTCGTCTTTGCAGATTTCAATACACTCAACAGAGCCTTCTTCTTCTACGGCAGGGGTGAGGGGGAACTCCAGGCCTCAAGGGCCAGTGTCATGCAGGTTTTTTTTGTCCTTTATCTAACACAGCTGATTTAAATGGCTAAATGACCTCCTCAATAGTTAGCTATATGGCTCCATATGTCTTGAAGTTCTCCAGAGGTCTAATAATGAATTAATCATTTGATTCAGGTGTGTTGACCTAGGGTGATATTTAAAACCTGCGGCCTGGAGAGGTCTGTGGCCACAACCAGCAAAACCATTCCTTTCTTGGATGTCGTGTTGTCACCGTTCGAAGTGGACTCCGTGATTTATGCTTCATAAACGCTTCCTAAACTGAACAGGGTATTTTCGCTGAAGGTTTTTTTTAAATCATTGTATTTTATAACATGCTTTTAATCTGAAAAGACTGTTTTAAAAAGGGCAAAATGCCTCTGTAAGTAATATTTTTAAAAAGTAGGGGGAGCCATATTCTGGCTTCTCATGCGGAAGTTGAGTAGCCACAGTCATCATTTTGAATCTGTAGTTCAGCTAACTGTCTCCTGGTTGCTAGCGTTAGCTAGTGTTAAAAAGCCAGCATTTCAGTTTTCCATACGTCTTTACGATGCGGACCAGCTGTTAAGCCAATACTGCGCCCGGAGCAATGTACTGGCTGTGAAGTAATGTCAGCTCCTCACGGTGAGTTAATATTAGGAGCGAATTGTTGAGTAACTGGCTAGCTTCCAAAGTTAGCCATCGTTGGCGCTGCTGCTATGTTAGCTAACACGTTTGCCTGTAGCGATAGCAGCCTTGCCACCTGCTAGATGTCTAGAGAGGCTGCAGCTCACATGTGTGTGTGCAGAGCAATACCTATACTTTTACATTTTTGTGCCATATGTTCGGCGTTGGCTCGCCTGGTTTAGTTTTGCTGTGTGAGGGCGCCAAAGGGAAAGTAATAGTGTGAGAAGTGACAGGCCATGACGGTTTCAGATTGGGAAGTTAACTCGGCCTAGTTGGCACTGACTATAAACGTTGTCAGAATTTTTCAGTCTGTCAATAACTTGACATTGTTAAGCTGCGTTTGGCGCCGTAGGCGCTGGTGTTGCGTGGGATGTGCAAAGTCAGTGACTATAGCAAGCTGTGGAATGCTGCTGAATGGGTGAGTGTTGAGTCGTTTATAATGCGTGTTGTAATTCTTGCTTTGCAGCTTTCGTTCGTTTACTATGAGCTCCCTACCAGCCCAGACTCCGGCATCAAGCTCGTCATGCAGGACGCTACCGGGAGAAGGGAATCAGGTGCAGTTAAGACGCAACTACAAGCATTCAGTTACCTCATATATAACATGTGATGCTAAGCGGCGGTGCTGTTGTCCATTTAGGTGCAACCAAAAGCCCCTCTCCTGCAAATACTGCGTGTGGCTGGAGCCCAGGAGGATATCTTCACGCTCAAAGAGGTGAGCTGTCTAGTGTGACTTTGAAAAAGAGCTATCGGTCACGTGGTCATTCCAAAGGTACAAATGTAGCCTGTACTTATGAAATCTTCTGCTTTGTGTAGGTGATGCACTACTTGGGCCAATACATCATGGGGAAGCAACTGTATGACAAACAGAGGCAGCACATAGTCCACTGCCAGGATGATCCTTTGGGAGAGCTGCTGGAAGTGGAGAGCTTCTCTGTTAAAAACCCGAGGTAATTACCTTAACCAAAACCTGTGCTCACTGTTGGTTCTGCTTTGTGTATCTGGACTTTATACATTTTTAAAAAAGAAGAAAAATCTTAATTTTAAATGCTTGTATTCCCATTTTACAGCCCAGTGTATGAAATGCTGAAGAAGTATTTGGTTGTTATTGACTGTGCTGGTAAGTGATTCTTTCATTTATTGATTTAAGTCCTTTGCACATTTTTTTTTTTTCTGGTGAAATTATATTTTTGTTAGGTGGAATCAACAAAAAACAAAACAATCCGTGGATTCATTTGTGGGTGTCTGAAGTCAAAGTATGTCTCTTCCTGTGCTCCTTATTGAATTCACTGTTATTTGCATCATATTGTGGCTTTTTTAAATTACATGAGAAGATCTGTGGGTATACCAACATTACATGTATATTCAAAGACCATCTTGTTGACTATATTATGAGTGATTGTGAAAGGCTGTCCATCGCTTGGAGGATGTGGGGATCCTGCACAGTCCCAGATGGACCCCTTTCCCCTGCTTAAACTTCATATCTGAAGGGCCTTAGTGAGAGTGTGCAATGCTATAATTAAAGGGGGGGGATGTCCTTTTTCTGTTACTGTGTCTCATTTGAAATGCAGACGCTGCAGAGAATCTTTCTGTGGGCCGTGAATGTGTAGATGGCGGAGTGGAGGATCGTGGTCAGGTAAAGCTGAAGCATGGTGCTCAGAAGAAACAGAGACCCTTACCTGCTTTCACTTCACTACACACAACTTTTTGTAACAGTGTCACAATAAGTGCACAGCCACTCAGATAATGCCTTTAAATGGAGCCCGACTGATATCAGACAATTTTAGCTACTTATACGTATATTGATATTGGCATTTATAACTGCAGATGAATTAAAAAGTAAAGAGGAGACGGAGAAGTGTGCTTCAACCATGTCATGAGTGTTGATGTTCCATAGTTTGTCCACCAGAGGGCACTCTGCAACTTCCCTGCTGGCAGCAAACATACCTAGATGGTCAGAGCAGTTATGCAGAGCATGAACTGCTACTTCATGACTTATTGTCATAATAAAACAAGATCATTTTTCAACAGTTTGCTTTTTCACAAATAACTACACATAACAAGTTGTCTTTTTTTCCTGACAATAACTTATTTAGAGGTTAAATCCCCAAGTATCAGTCTTAAAAATCTTATTTTGGCTGGGCTCTGTTTTAAAGTGCTTTGCCTAAAGTATAAGTTTAGTTTCTACTGGGTTGTGTGTTCTGGGGAAGGTGGTGTAAGGGCTGCTGTCTTCGTTGGTGTGCAGTTGTACAGAGTGGCACCGTCTCTGTACAACCCCATTCTTGGTTTGGTCTGGTGGCTTTTCATCACTGTTTTATGACCCACCAGTTCCACCCATTGGATGGGGGGCAGAGTCACTGTCTCTGTCTGTATCAGAGTTCTCTTCTCTGCTCCGAACTGGAGGATCACAGCTCCTGATCACCCACAGGTCTGACTGCCCTAAACCTTTTCACCTAATCCCACGTTCCTGCACCCTTCTTTCCAATCCCTCCCCAAATCCTCTTTGATCTTACTTCGTGGCTTGTATATAATTTGGTTTGCCGCAACATTGAGCTATAGTAAGATATTTGTCCTTTTTATGAAATTAAAGGTTGCTGCATGTGCCACAACCATCTCAGAATGCTATTGAATCAAATTTCAGATGATAATTTAAGTGTTGAATTTGCATATTTCCTAGTTACATTTTAGTGATTAAAATAGTAGCTCTGTCTGGTAGGGGTGCAACGATACATAAAATTCACGGTTCGGTTCGATACTTTTTCGATACAAAAAATGTTCATGCCTTTTTTAATTTGTCATTTTTTTATTAAAATTATAAATATATATTTTAACTCAAAAGTACAGTTTTTAAATTTAATGTTGCTGAAACAAAGTAATAAAAAAAATAAATCTATCTGATCGAGAAATGGCTCATCTTTGGAAAAGAGTTTATTACAGAGAAATGGCTCTTTCCAAAATAAAAGCTATACTATAAGCTTCTTCTGGGCTATATTCTCAGCAGCATATTAAACATATCAGGTCCCCATAAGGAGAATCATGTGCTAACGGCTGTCTAAATGACTCCGGTAAAGTTTGTAGCATGCGTGCTTGTTGTTTTTGTCTGCTTCCACTTGTCTTTGCACTAGGATGATGTCAGCGTAAATGTGCAGTCATATTTATTGTTCCCACTAGTGCTGACAGCACTAATCTCGTTGAAATGATGTTGACGCCACAACACGGCAAATCTCCGTAACGAGCTACCGCGGATCGCCCCGTGCGTCGGGCTGGACGGCCAACACGTTAACGAGCTAACTGCGCTAACGCAGTAGTTCCCACCAATTGAGCATTGCGTGGCACATCCGGCATACTGTTTTACTTTTGTCCATGACGCGCTTACCTTCAGGGTCATACGTCACATGAAAACCAAAATAGTTCCAAAGGCCAGATCTGAGGGTGGGGGAGGTTCAATTTGCCATGTTGCAAGGAGAGCTTAACTTCTGTCTCGCTTGCTTGCCCTGCGGTCAGTGAATCTGCGTTCGACTACTCCGCCTAGGCTGCACTGAGCGCTCAACACAGACAGCATCGTCAGAAGGAAAGTTGATAAAATAAATTAAAACATTTGTATTGTTCGATACATATGCGTACCGAACCAAAAGCACTGTATCGAATGGTTCAATATCGATAAGAGTATTGTTGCACCCCTACTGTCTGGTAGATGTTACTTTAGACTTCTGTGTGCGTCTGTTTCTTTGCTTTGACAAATGTGCCAAATTGTTCATTTAAGAAAAAAAATGAGACAACAGTACATACCTTGGAATAAATGTATTAAATCCAACGAATTTAGAGTTGCGGTGGATTGTGTGATCATGCTCTTGTTTATTCACCTGTCTGTTAGTATACTGGCTTTCCTTGCCTTTGCTTTCTGCTTTGTTTACCCAGCACTCAACATTTCAGTTTGCATTTATATCCTAAATTATTTTGAACTCCCTCCCTACTGGTCCTTACCCAAATTGCCCAGCCCTTTGTCCCTTGTGCCATCCCACCCCACCTGTAAACAGAGGCCATGTTGAAAAGGAGCTGCGAGTCCTCCAAGTGCCCAGTCACGGCTCTGTGTTCTAATTTCTTGCATTTGCATTTTCTTCTTTTACAGATGTGTGGAGGTGTGGTCAAAGCAGGTTTGGAGGCTGGTAGTGATGGGCCTCTCCTGCAGACCCCCTCCCAGAGACGACCTCGGGAACCAGATGATGGTAATCAAATAGTCCATTGCACACTTAACAGCCTCGTTACAAGACACTGTTTAAATGTTCAAAACCTCCTTAGACTCTCTTGAAGGTTTGCAACGCTCAGCCTGCAAGCGACCCAAGCTGGATGTTACTCTGGATGAGTGGGACCTCTCTGGCTTGCCCTGGTGGTTTCTGGGTAATCTCCGTAATAACTACAGCCGCAGGAGCAATGGCTCCACTGACATCCACACAAACCAAGTAAGACACCTCACGTGCTGCTAGAAAGTCCACCCAGTATCATTAAAAATGGTTAAAATGGGCAATAAGGTTCATTTTAGAGGTTTCAAGCTTAGGAAAACTAACAGACATTACTTGTTGACAAATGGCAAAAATCAGATCATAACAGTGGTGGTCTGACTGATGTGTCAGCTGTCTCTTGCACAGGAAGAGGATACGGCCATTGTGTCGGACACCACTGACGACCTCTGGTTCCTCACCGAGGGCGAGAGTGAACAGGTGAGTGTGGAGATGAAAGAGGCTGCTCTGGAAGAAGGCAGCAGAGAAGGAGAGCCTCCACTGGAGGATGATGATGGGGGAATGAAGGAGGACAAAGCAGACAGAGAAGTATGTCTTTTTCTTTCTTTTTTTAATTTTGTAATATATTTCTTTCCTGCCAATAAAATGTTTTTCACTAAGAAATGTGGAGAGGTGATGTGATCTGATGTGTATTTATTAGATGCAGGAGGAGCCAGATGAAGACTCTCAGTGTCTGAGTGATGATACTGATACAGAGATCTCCACACAGGTCAGTATCTCTGAGCCTCCGTTTATTTATTTACAGCCATTGTTTAAAACTATATCAGCCTTGTGAATGCTGTGTTTATATCTTAGGATGCATGGCAGTGCACAGAGTGCCGAAAATACAACATACCTCTCCAGAGGTACTGTGTTCGGTGCTGGGCTCTAAGGAAGAACTGGTATAAAGATGTCCCTCGGCTTGCGCATTCCCTTTCTGTTCCTGACATCCCAGCATGCAGCTCACTCATTACCCACGATGAGGAAGATGACAGCGACACGGGCATTGATGTCCCAGATTGCAGCAGGACGGTTTCTGATCCTGTCATTCTCCCTTCACATTCCACCGCCGATCGACCGTTGCCAACAATGGTAATGGGAAAAGGCAAAGGTCCGAGGCCCTCTGTCTTCCACAAAGATGAGCAGCTCTCTGAAGGAGACAGTCAAGAGAATCTGGGCATGGAGGTTGAGGACGTTAGGCCTGAGGCGCTGCTAGAGCCTTGCAAGCTCTGTCGAGTGCGGCCACGTAATGGAAATATTATACACGGACGCACTGCTCACCTGCTTACCTGTTTTCCATGTGCAAGGAGGCTACATAAGTTCCAGGCTCCTTGTCCAGGATGTGGGAAGATAATCCAGAAGGTTATTAAAATATTCATCCTGTGAAGGGCACACAACCCATCTGTAAAGTCCTGGGGACCTGACCAAAAAAATCACAATACAAACTTTTCAACAACATTCAACCATACAGCTGCATAGCTCCTAGTACCAGTCTTTGCTTGTGGACTCATAAAATCTCTGCACCTTAATGTCAAATTTATAAAGAGACAAAATATAGCACTTGGTGAATCTTGCTCTGTTGCATGGTTTATTTGAGTCACACTGCCTCTGAAGTATTGTTAGACGAAACCTCAGTCTTAACAGTTCACTATACGAAATGCTTGTTTTGGTGCCACATTTAAATAAGGGACATACAAATCCAGAAGTATTTATTTATTTATTAAAACTATCACATAGGCACACACAGTTTGAGTTATTTTATGTTATGAAGGGTTTGTTTGTTTTTTGTTTGTTTTTCCTCTAAAAGTTTATGGCTTTTTTTCTTTTCTTATAATTCATAGTGCAGTTTTTGGGTGCTGATTTTTATTTCTGGAAATTTTAGGATGTGCTTCCTTAAGTTTTTCATTAATTTACTTTGTCCATCTGGACAGAAACCAAACAGAATAATAAATGCAGGTATGCAAGTACAGGTCTCTTTGAGCTGTCCCTTTATTTGTGGGTTTTGTTTTTTGTCTTAAGCCCTCCTGCATCTCTTTACATAACACAGCTCTAAAATGTAAGTTTTAAAGCAGCTGAACGAAGAAACAAAGTCTAAATCTGTTTTTAGATGTTTCAGGCTTGAAAGTTTCCTCCCAAAATCAATGTACTCTCAGCACATGTGAATGTATTGTGAAATACAATGGTGACTTAAGTCTAGTTTCTTGCAGCCAGAAATGTAAACGTAGACCATAATGCACAGCTGAAGTATTAACCGTAATTGTTGAACCTTGGTAATTTGTTAATGTGTTCAGTATGTACAATTGTCAAACCTCTGACAGCTATGCCTGCAGTAAGTTATGTCATAATGTTGTTGGTTCGTGTTTAAATATTATAATTCGGAGTACTTTAGATTATTTCTGGAACCTGTTGAAAATGTAGGTATTTATTTATTGTTTTACTTGTGGTCAGCTCCTAGCAAACAGAAAATGGTGCACTTGTTTAAAAAAAAAAAAAAAAAAAAAAATCTAATTTGCATTTGTAATTTAAGAATAGAGAAGAAACCGGCTGAGTTACCAGGTGTACCCTCAGTGGAAATGGCTGCACAGGGGTTATTTTAAGCGTTACACTGCCATGTAATGACTTTATACAGAAATGTGTATTATAGATTTTATTTGGATTGTTCAGCTTTATTTGAAGATTGTGGACCACATAGATGCTACTTTTTGAGTGTGTGTGAACGGTCTTGAATAAATACATTGTTCCTTATTATTCAGTGACTTTTAGGCATTTAACTTTGGCTCTGCGTAACACAGTGTGTATATTAAGTGTTTGAGCTGATGTTTACTTGTGCTTAGTCTTTCCGCCAGGTGGAGAGAGGTTTCAGTCTTGTAACCGTTGCCTACAGAAACTGTACAGTCCCTGTAATAACACGTAATGGATATATAGAGCATGCCTCTTAATCAGATCCAGCGCCAAGCTGGTGTCAGAGCTATATTAGTAATGTAAATGCAATAAAAGATGAATTATAGATTGTAACTAGTATTAGCATTGTACATCAAGGGGAAAAAGGTTCCCATTAAATACAGACCTCATGTAAATGAAACACTTAATACCAGTGATACTGGTTGATTAACACATCCCAATTTGTCACATTAAGACCATAATGTTCTAAAACATGGTGCAGTTATAGGGGTTTTTTGTTATGGAATAAACATGTTTTGTTAAGCGAGAAAGAGTTGGGAATTGTCTGCTTTGTTCACTACTTCACCAGAGAGACAGTTGGTGTACGGTACCCACTGGTGAACTCTGTGTTTTAGTTGAATAAGTCATTGTGTGTGACAGGCCAGCTGTCATGAATCCTCTCCTCCTTGACTGGGCTCCAGCACCTGCGACTCTCCTCTGCTTACTCACTGTTCATCTCCTGCTTACTCGTGCTTGCCTTATTTTTGTCCTGTTCTTGAGAATTGGGGCATACGCCCTGCCTTCGACTGTGCATGCCTCTGTAACGCCACTGCTATCCAACTTCTGTATAAACACTGCAGCTACTTTACACCTGGGTTATTTACCAATTACTCATTGGGGTGTATTTCCTGTTCATGGAAAGTCCCCTGTTAAACTGTTCTCCAGTCCCAAATATGCAGTCATAACGCAACAGCTTGTTATTCAAATTATAAGTTATTTGCTAACTTTCAGATTCTTCATTATTACATTGTTTTTCTATATATGTAAGCAACCTTTAATTCTTATATTGAACAAACTGTTGGTAATAATTATCAAAGTATTTCCACTTGGAATGGCTATGTTTTTTTTTTTTTTAATCCACATTTTTTTTTATCCACATAATTGTTGTAAAAAAAAAATTAACTAAAAGGTGGCTTACGTCTATCTTCTGGTGCCTTATCCTCGGAATATTTCTGAATCTCGGTAGCAGCAGTTTACATGGATGTGCAGTACTTGGGAAAAGTCTTTATATAAGACTATAAGTTATTAGGAAAATGGAAAATAGGTGCAGCAATATATTGAAACATACATAAAGCAAAAACAATTTGTAGAATTGCAATGAGCTTGAAAATCAGTATTTGGTATCACCACCTTTATTCTGCAACAACTCTGAACTCTCTTAGGGAAAATTTCTTGTCATTTTTAAAGCAGTCTTCAGGAATAGTTCTCCGGGCTTTTTGGAGAGCATTCAAAGCTCCCACACTGCCTCAATAATGTTGAGGTCCAGGCTCTGGGGAGGCCAATCCATGACTGTCCAGGTCTTGTGTAATTTGGTATTCCTCAGTCTTTTCTCCCTGTTTCCCTTCATTAAGAATGTCTTCTTGGCTTGGCAGCCATCCACAGTAGATGGATCAACTGAAGAGCCAAATATGTTTCTCAGATCTTTGCTGTAATTTTTTCTGTTTCTTACGAATATTGAGATACTGCTGTAGATAGTTTTTAGGAATGTCACTTCTTCTTTGGTCCCCCACTTGTCCAGTTTCCTAAAATGTTTTAAGGACACACTGCACACCATACTGAGATGTCACCTCATTGGTGCAAAAATGCTATTTGATGCCTGTTAAACTATTTTCTTTGGCATTTTTGTAAATTCAGCTAACAAAAACTGTCTAAAGATACAATTAAAATGTTCTTCCTTGCTTGTTTGTCTCTTATATATAGATCCAACACTGATTCATCCCTTTAGTTACTCATAAATGGCTTCTTGGATAGCAAAGGTTACCAACCTCTGGTCAAAACTGTAGTGGGGTAAAACAAAAAAGAAAGACAACAATACTCACGGACATTTTTTTTCTCCAATTTCCACTCATGTGCTTTATTTAAAGAATTTATTTTCCAGTGGTTTACCACTGAAGAGCTCACATGCGAGCTGGTAGGTAGGTGTTGATGTTTTGTGAAATGCTTCCCTTTACTCTGTAGCTAATTCAAGAACAGTCTAGGCCTGCTGCTTTGTATGTGGCATCTGGTGCGTCACCGAGAGTAGAGACGAAGAATGGCATAACACCCCTGGTGACATGGCACCCGGAGCTTGGCAGCTCTAGAATGACAAGACCCAGGGAGTGGTGAAGGATCTGCATGTTTCCATGGCGACAGTGCTCCCATCTCAACATCCCAGAATAACTTAACACATTCTTTCTTTATCCTCGGTGGCGTATGCAATTATTCCTGAAGGGAAAATAGTTATTACTTCCATTCTTATGCCTATTTTTATTGTTTTATTGCAGCCACTGCCATTAATCGGTTTATTTGTTGATGTCATAAATGCAAAACTCATTTTAAGATATAGATTTTTGTGATACATTCCTCTGGTGTCCTTTGTCTCATACCCCGAGGATAGTACATGTCTGGATATCTATAACTGTATCTGTGGGGCTAGGGCCTTTCTTTCCTTTCTAATTTCCATGCAGATATACAAACACACACACAAATACACACATTCCCTCTGTTGTGTCCAACTATTTGGTCGCTCCAGAAACTAGGCCGCTAAATTTGTCCCTCTGCTGACATGGGAGAAGGTCACTGGAGCCAGAGAAAAACAAAGACAGGAATACGGAAGAAGGCCTGAAGATAGTGTAGATTAAAAATAAGGATATTGATGGGTAGCGAGGGGCATGATTGAAATGTAGCAGAGTAAGATAACAGAGCTGGACTGAAAAACTGGAAATAGTTTAAAACATAGCCATCCAACAGTATATACTATATACATACCTGGCTTCAGAGGGATTCAGAATTTCCCAGAGGAACTATGCTAATGGTGCTTTAAACTTGGAAAGTGTCAGGGTGTAAATGTCACTTTGTTTTCCTGCCTGTGATACCTGCTTTGATTATCATAAGTCCTCTGAATATATGTCATTGAAATAATCTGGTTGTTTGTAGCAATGGGGCACAAGTTATTTACAGGGAATAACTTTTGGGCTGCCATGTGCTGCAAAGTATGTTAGTGGGAAGTGGGTTATGCACATAGGCATGAGTATGTATGTGTATTTGTCTCTGTGTGCTGGAGCCTTTCAGTGAGTGGGATGCCAGCGAAGGGAAGGGCAGCGGATGGTGCAGGGGCTCAGTCCATTCCTGTGATTTAACATGACACCACTTGCACTAAGACTGCGACAGCTGCGTATGCACATGCCGGCCATTCTGTTTGTTGTAGGGGATTACTCTGCAATAAAAGCCCCAGTGACCAGCAGCACGGCTGGGCTACAGAACTACTGTTCCCCCTACCCTGACTTAGAAGGCTTTCTCCAGGCCTCCAGAGCCCTGTGCAAACACAGGTGGGGCACTTCATTCTGAGTATAAATGAATGGGAGTATTCTCCTGATGATTAGCCAGGGCATAGTAGTGTCACATCACCTTTGGGGGGGTCGTCAAACTGTATCACTTATGTAAGGGTCATTACTCAACAGAAATAGTGGGACACAGCAGGGCAGTAATCAGATCTGACCGTGAATATTTTAATTTGCTCTCATTGTGTTTTATGCACTGATGATTGTCGAGGAGGAATCGGCTGCTTTGTCACATCTCCATATAATGATCGTATACAACATTAATGTTCTATAGTAAGTATAACCTCATCGTAATCGGGAAGAGAAGCTCTGATATCAAAGAGTTTAGGAATGGATGTGCAGTTTTCATGGCGACAGTCTCTGAGACGACAGACTTGGACATGTGTTGCTGTCACTATGGTGACAATGCTCTCTCCCAAAGGCATGAAACTAGTACATAATAATGCTGCATGAGTCTGGATTTCAGACTGAATATTGCTTTCCAGGAGTACAGAAAGGCCAGGAATGAGACTTTATTTTTTGCATGTGGAAAACAATAATTAATAATTTCCTGTGTCTTTTTCCTTTAAAATGTTAAACTTTCTGACTCGTTCTGAATGATCTAAATAAATATTTAGACATCCGAGCAGGTCACCAGATTTTTTACACAAATTCTAAAAGTGTAAAACACAGAACTCAGTGATTCAAGCAGAACATAACTGTTATTTATAGAGTGAAAAAAATACACCTGCAAGTCTATGAACATATTGAGGATTAGACGTTAATTTAAAAAAAAAAAAAGTCATCTGTCTTCAGTCCTTTTTATTTAAAGAAAAAAAAAAAATCCATTGTCATGTCTGAGGGACTGTATCTTACCATGCACAAATGAGATTTCTAAGGTCCTTTAGAAAAAAGGCTTATTGAAGCCCACCAGGCTGGAAAAGGTTACAGAACTATTGCTACACTTTCTACTCCAACAATAGAAAGTCAGACAGATAGCGTAAATTGAGAAAAATTGAAGATCATTGTTACACTGCCCAGGAGTGCTTGATCAAAAAAAAAAAAAAGATCTCTCCAGTAGCAAGAGGGGTCATAGCCTGGCAGGTAACAAAGAAGCCAAAAAAAGGTCGTTTCTAAAGTGTTCACAAAATTTCAAGCAAAAGTCAAAATTGAGTGATTCTGCTTCCTTCCGATTCTCAGTATCTACTAGTCAAAATAATAGGTTAGCGCTCATGCTGGACACTAAAGCACATAAAGCTGTTAGAATACAAATAAACACATGGGAATTATTATGAGTTTTATGAGTTTAACATCGAAATGAAGTAGAAACAAAAGCATGTATTTCATTTGTTTGAACAACTTGTGTATCCTGTTTTGCGTCTTATATCGTAATGTATCTAACTGGATGGAAGACCTGGTTTAGCCACCTCTAATAAACAGTTCCTTGCTGTTGTTATGTTATTCTCCTCTTACATATCTGAGATTTCCTGACTGCACTCAGATGACAGCTCTCCAGGTCACTGGAAAACTTGAGGCTAACCTGGGGTGAGGAGGACTGATCCCTCCCTCCTCCCCCAGAGCTCAGCTGTCCCACAATGTGCTGTTGCTTGTCACTGAGGAGAAGTGGAACAGTGTTGCCAGTGACAGGGCAACCCCCACCCCCCGCGCTGCACACAAGGGGACCCTTACACACTATGGACAAGAAATACATTATTATATTATATTATATTATTCATATTTATTTAGTAATTTAATCAATTACGCCAGTGGCGGATTCCCTCAGACATCGGTGCGTTGGTGGTTCTTTGTGTCTGGGGGTGGGCGTCCAGGTACACACCAGCTCACTCCTTGGCGGCCGCTTATCGGGGCCTGGAGCCTGGGGCTCGCTCGGGCCACTTCAGAGGTGGGGTGCCCCCGGCCTCTCGGCCTGGGGCTCGGTCACTCAGGCACGGCTGGCTGCCGGCGGAGCTCACGGGCGCGTCACTGCAACCCCCCCTGGCTTCTGCTCCGCGGCTGCTGAGTGAGCCCTCATCTGGGACTCTCCTCAGCTCTTTCTGGGACAGTGGCGCGGCTGCCCCTCTGTTGGTCTTCCTTGGTCTCTTGTGTTCTGAGGGCCTCCGGATGTCTGGAGTTTTGATCTCCTCCATACCTGCTTCATGCCCTGGAGGACGGGGCTGTGGCCCCCCCACACCCTCTAGCAGATCATTACATGAAGGAACCTTTTAAAAAAAACAAGCGCGTCCATGCTCACAGGTGTACACACGGGTGATCACACCCACAAACTACACCCTTTTTGGCTCCTACCTCAAAGCACACTGTGTTCTGTTGATCTTATGTGCTGCACAATAATGTTTAATATTTAGTATTTACTGTCATATTCCCATATATCATTGTGATGTTGTTTAGTCTATTACTCTTGTTCTCTTCTGCATGTTTTCTTTTTTCTTTCTCAACAGGTGATCCAGGTGATCGATATATGCATTTTTTTTTCTGCCCATTCTGTTGGTTTTTGTTTTTTGCCCTTCTCCCCCGTCCCTCTTCTCAGCTGTTTCTCTTTCCCTCTTTCTTTCTCCCCTTCTTTCCCCCAGTCAAGTCTGTCCCGTATTCAGCAAGTGAAAATAAAATAAACAATAAAAGGTGAATCAAATGGACCATTATGGCAAGGCTGGGATGGTCAATTTGGTAAAGTAAATCCGTTGGGCATCTTTCTTCGCCTTTAGACAATAATTCTGATGGCAAAAGAGCCAAACGGGACAGGCAAAAAAAAAAAAATAATAAAAAAAAATAAACTGCATTATATCAGCAAGATTGATAAGCATTAGTGAGACCTTAGAGTTGTGAATAAACAAATGTCTGCAAATTTCAGTGAATTTAAACAACATTGTAAAGAATAGAGGGCCAGAATTCCTCTACAACGATGTGGCAGAGTGATGAGGTCATACAGAAAAAGATCGCTTCAGCTTATTGCCACTAAAGATTGTTCTACAAGCTACTGAACCATGGGTTGAGTTAGTTTTTCACAGAACAGCACAGAGCCCTAAAAAATGTTCACAACTTGCCCAATTAAGCAGTGCTGTGGAAGTTTTCCTTTTAATAGATATTATATCAAATCCAAAACAGTACGTTATGTTACACTGCCCACCAAACGGAGCCACACACTTTTTCAAGTTTAAGCCTTTCTAAGAGGGTCTTTGATATGAGCAAAGGAATACACTGCTTTCCAGGAGAAACTGAATTTTACACTATGTACAAGACTGATATTTGATGCCTCTCTAATGCCTTTGATAAGCAATGTTTTTCTGTTTTTCAAATGATCTCATCATATAAAGGGGTCACTGATATCTCTAATTGTGTTCTTCATCTTTTCCAGAATTGGCCCATCAGACTATTATTAGGACTAACTGAGTGTGATCAGCATTCATTTAAGCTTTATCCACAAATATAAAGAGTAATTTAAGATTTCAGCCACAATTTTGAGTGGAGGTACTAAAAGAAAATTCTGCATCCCCTCTGCTTAGTCAGTTGTAGGTCATATCCTGGTATCACGTGTGGGACCTTGTGTGTATCTGTGTGTCAGTGAGTATGTGCATCTATTTTCCATAAACCTGTGTAAATCCTATGTAAACAATGGATCTGGAATATACTGATAGCTATTTGAATTGCTCTGTTTACACAGTTTTCTTATTCAAAGTTTGAAACTGCTGACGGCAGTGGCAACTTTTTCCCTGCATCTTCAAGAAGCGATTTTACAGAACAAACACTAATCTAACAAATGGATCTCATTTACTTCATGCATGTCGAGATCAATCTCACAATTATCCTTAAAAAAAAAAAATAATAATAATTTAATCAATAGCTCTGATACTTAGAATAGATCCAAATGTCACAATAGGTATTAATTTGTATATTTTTTGCATTATTTCTTACATGGGGCCAATCAATCATAATTAAATTAGAGCCAGCCTATTTTTCACTGGTTTGGCCTATTTTAAGATGGAAAATAAAGTACAGCATTAGCAAACCACAGGTAAACAAACTGTTCTGTATCTTAAGTGTTCACTTCAAATACTGAGGGACACGGACACACACACACACACACACACACACATACAGTTCTGCTGACAATGGGTTAAGATGACAGAGGGTTATGAGTGATTCTGACACACTGCAAACCCCCTCCTTGCTGTACCCCTGAGTCCAACACAGGCTTCTTTGTACTCACTCCACCATCAGTGACGATCCATCACAGACTAACCTGACAGCCGACCCAGCCCCGTGCCAAGCTAAGACTGTGCACTCTGCCTCAAACCCAAGCCCAAACCCCAGGAGGATACCACAAGCCACCAGACGGGCCTGCCAAACCTCTGCCTGGCACCTAATCCCAGGACTAAAATCTTCCTGTAGATAATTCACTGACTTGTAAGATTTTTTTGTTTTGATTGTGTCTAACTGAAACTTTGTGTTTGTTACCTTCAAAAGGATATAAAACACAGGTAAAGAATAAACAGTAAGAAATAAGAGGCTCTGTTCCATTGTGTGTCATTAACCCTTTGAACCAGCACAACCCTGGAATGCTTAAATGGAAATCATTGGTTGCACCTGTGCTTTCTCTTACACGAAATATCAAAATATCTGCCACAAACCAGGCCTATAAATATGTTCTTTTAAACAAGCTGCTGTTTACGCAACGCTGATCCACAATAAAAATAAATACATAGAGGCTTTAAGGGGCAGTTATAATGAGGAAATTGCAACATCCTGAGTTCTCTCATCCAAAATCCGGTCTGTGTGAGATTGTCACTGATGTGGAAAAAAGTCAGAAATAAAAAATTAATCTGAGCAATAAAAATATGTATTTTTTAATGTAGATTTTCATCTGGGTGAAAAGGCCTTGTTGACACCAGACATTAGAGGAGAATAGACAGACTGGTTTGAGCTGATAGGAACACAACAGAAACTTAAATAACTACTTGTTGCAACCAAGGTATACATGAGAGCATCTCATCAAACCTTATAATATGCAAGGGCTCACCAACATTGGACAATAGAAAACTGGATGGTAGAGGTCTAGAGAGAGAACTAAATTCCATAATAGTGTTAACTTGCAAGCTAACATGTAAGAAGGTTTTAAAATGCTGTAGTTTAAATATTAAAAGCAGCTTTAGGGAGCTAGCTGGAAAGGCTCCCTGGTATGTCGAACTTTCAAAATTTTCACATAAAACCGGAATTAATAATGCGTTCTTTAATTTTATAAGCAAGGACTCCAGCAACACTTAAAAGTAAAGAGGAACAACTTTATTAAATGACCAACGCGTTTTGGCTTGTGGCCTTCATCAGGGTCATACTCTTAACACCTGGAGGCGTCTTAAAAATGCATCCACCTTTGTGCTTAACGACAATAAATGTCCATTCCCCAAAAAGTGCTATAAAAACTTTATATATTCATATTTTTTTTCACTTTAAATTGGTCAGTCTTTTAAAACTACTTCTCCCTGAAATATTCATATAAAGTTTTAATTATATTTTCGTTGTTTTAACCCTTTAAATCCCAGTTTCATTACACGAGCGCCCTGTTTTTTTAGCCCCAAAAAACAAAAAAACTAAATATTTTCAAAAAAAAACATTTGAAGTAATATTTGATTGTTATTATAATTAGGCCTTCAGATGGACAAAAGATTGGCACCAAAATGAATTTTGACCTGCCATTATTTTTTTTGCAGGAGCACATTAAAAAATGCATGAAAAATGCAAATTCCCCAAAAGTGCAATAAAAATATTAAATATTAATTTTTTTTTTCACTTTAAATTGGTCAGTCTTTTAAAACTACTTCTCCCTGAAATATTCATATAAAGTTTTAATTATATTTTCGTTGTTTTAACCCTTTAAATCCCAGTTGTATTACAAAAAAACTAAAAAAAAAACTAAAAAACTAAATATTTTCCAAAAAAAACATTTGAAGTAATATTTGATTGTTATTATAATTAGGCCTTTAGATGGTCCAAAGATCGGCACCAAAATTAATTTCGATCTACTTTAAGTGTTCCTCGAGTCCCTGCGTTGTGAGTTTCTCATCCTCTCCATGCACCTTGGAAGTAGGTGAAGTTGTGCCAGAATTTTTGCTGTTCTTTGATTTTATAAGCAGGAAAAGTATAAAACCTAGCTTTTCACGTCTTATCGTGACACTATAAAGTCCTTAGTTCTTCTTTATTTTCTCTATTTTAAATATTGAACTCATGGTGTCCACTGATATAGTATTGTTTACTTTTGTTTCAAAAAACTTGTATTTACTCTTTCATTGGTTGGAGAATACCATTGGCAGTGGTATTCACCAGACCTTGCAACCCTCTAAGTTTAATGAACTGTGGTTATTAGGAAACTGCTAGCAATTTGTCTCTTCCAAAACATCTCCTGGGAGGTAGTGTATTACTGTGATAAACTTATTGTAAAGAAATAGAGTATAGACTCATGTAACACTCCTCATGATTTGCCTGTCACTCCAGGCCACTTCTCTGCTGACAGAAGTGTGTGTTTTGGCTGTGCTGCAATGTTAGCGGAAGCTAGTCAGAATTAGCTGATGAGCTACGAGGTGAGACATGTCCTGGAAGGATTAACACCCAGTGGCTAGGCTAATGCTATGACTTGCTGGAAGAGGTCAGGACAACCAAGGCCATTCCCTCTGTGTGGCTGACTCATTACTGTCCCTTAAATTCTGGGGGTAATGTGAGCCAGTGTCAGCCTAGCAGCTCACTCTGCTGATGGTTCCTGCACAGACCTGCCTGGTTCTGAGGCTAGTATAACTCAGAAGGTCACTTGCATCACATAGTGCAATCATCTCAGGATGAAAGTCAGCGGATATGAATGCAGTTACATAAACCACAGGAACAATGTCACCTAAGCTTTTTTTGGTATTGACCAAGTTGATCACATTATGAGTCTGACAGTGCTTCACAGCAGTCCAGAGTAAGCAACAGTCTCTTGCCTCATTGACTTCCCATCAAAAACCTGAAGTCAAACAATGTATTGTCACTGTGTGCCACTGGCTCCCAGCAGAAGTGACAGCTGTTTCCAGAATTTCCCTTCTGCCTCCCCACTTAATGATGGAACTCTTCATGTTCGGAAGGGGACGCAAGTCTGGGATTAACTTACTAAGATGGACACCTTTGATCTGAGGCTGTCTCTCCCATTTCAACCTGATCATGTCCTGGCCTCTTAAGAAATACATGAGCACACAAACCCACAGAAAAACACGCACGCGTACAACTGGGCCTTAAAGCCCTAGAGAGCAGGGCCAAACAGAGATGTGATGTGTAGATGTGCAGCAACAGCTAAACGTCGTGTCAGGTTTCTGGGGGCTCGTGCTAAATTTAACCCTGTGATCCAGCAGAAGGCAGAGGGGTTTAAATGCCAGTCTACAGTTGCTCCACACCAGTTGCTCTCCACACGTCTTCCACTCATCACAAACTCAGGCCGGGAAGAAGATAGGTGCACACACGTACACTCCAACGCAAACTCCAGACACAGGACAGAAGAGCGCATACTGAAGACTAGTTCCTAGGAAAGCTGGGATCTTTGTTCCCTTGTATCCAGACCACAACTGTCCAGTATGGAGCTTTTTGAGACCAACCCTTATTTTTTCCCTGACCAGCGCTTCTATGAAGGAGGGGACAGCTACTTCCCCTCTCGCCTGCCCGGGGCGTATGACCAAGCTGGCTACCAGGACAGGAACTCCATGATGGGCTTGTGTGGGAACCTGTCTGGGGGTGTCGGAGTTGGAGTGACAGGTACCGAGGACAAAGCCTCTCCATCCAGCATGTCGCCTCACTCCGAGCCCCACTGCCCAGGTCAGTGTCTTCCCTGGGCCTGTAAGCTGTGTAAAAGGAAGACAGTGACCATGGACCGCCGGCGAGCAGCCACACTGAGGGAGAAGAGACGCCTAAAGAAGGTGAACGAGGCCTTCGATGCTTTGAAGAGGAGCACGCTGATGAACCCCAACCAGAGGCTGCCCAAGGTTGAGATCTTGCGGAGCGCCATCCAGTATATTGAAAGGCTCCAAGCCCTGGTGTCCTCCCTCAACCAGCAGGACACTGAGACAGGACAGCAGGGTTTGCTCTACCGGCCCAGTCCAACTCAACCCAGAGTAAGTAGAACAGAGACAGGACGAGGGAAGGGAGAAATTCAAAATAACAGAGAAATCAGCCAAGAGGGAAACAGAGTTGGGAACAGCACTAGTTGGAAAGTGGCAGAAGATATGGGAGAAAAATGAGCGGTACAGTAAAGAGAAAGATAAATACTACATTAAAAAATGACTAGGGTAAAATGTCAAATCAAAAATGTGTAAATTTGATTATCTGTTCATGTTCCTTTTGATTTATTCATTCTGGATAAGGTTTGAGGTTATTGTGAGGGAAATATGTCAGCATATGTATTCAGCCATACAATGAGCAAAAATGTTGTGTTTTAAAAGGTTTTTAAAAACATGATCCAGTGTAGCTCATTAGTGTTTTTAAAGACACTGACAAGAACTCCTGTGACAGGCGTCATAGTAATGGAAAGTCTTTTTCATCGTGTACATTTGCCTCTGAGTGAGGTCACAGGATGCATTAACTATATGTGCGTTCGTGGTAGTACACTGCACTTTAGTGTGTGTTGTTTTTCTGTGTGGGGTGGTATGGTGTGCTGTATCATAACAGAGTGACTGACAGCAACTTGTGTGTGTGCATCGCCATGGCAACAGGTGTCGTCGTCAAGCGAGCCCAGTTCAGGCAGCACCTGCTGCAGCAGCCCGGAGTGGAGCAGCACTCCAGAGCAGTGCACGCAGAGCTACAGCAGCGAGGGTAAGCACAGTTCACTTAGTCCCATTAAACTAGGTAGACTAGGTAGCACCTTCACTCAGTGTGTAACTGGGTCTTTTTGCAGATCTCCTGAGCGTTGCAGACTCTCCAGAGCAGGGGAACATGCGGGCCTTGACCTCCATTGTGGACAGCATCTCTGCAGCAGATGGACCTGTGGCCTTTCCTGTGGACATTCCCAAATAGACCCTTAGACCAGCCGGCCAGTAGGTGCACAGCGAGCAAACAAAAAGCAGTGACCTTTAATCCTAAATTATGTCTATTTTGTGCTTCTGCTGATTAAATTATTTTGTCTTATGCCAAATTAAAAAATGTTTCCATTTGACAAGTATTGCAGCTCTGTTGATCCACGGGCCAGCTAGCCAAACTGACTTTTCCTGTTCACATTGAGGCTTTGTTCCCTTTTTTTCCTGCCTTATGCGATGTTCCAGACCTGTTTGTCAAAGCTACAGGAGATTCAAAGACTTTGCTGCATGAACCCAACACATATTTACTACACGTGATCCCTGTTAGGCTTGCCTCCAGATTTATAGAGCCACAGAGGAATGACAGATCCAGTTTTCTTTCCTTACTTAATTTAAGATTTCCTCTTCAAAAGCTTTCCCTAATCTTTCATTCATTTTTTTTGTGTGTGTGAGTTTTAATGCTTAAAAAACAAGAGTTTATTCATGGGGCCAATATGTACCATGGCAGTTTTGACCAAGATCTGCTTAATTTAAACTGATTATGAATGCTAGTGTTGTAAATACGTTCCCTTTTTCTACAGAGTGGATTTGCCATTTTTATTTTTTTTTGCTAACTTATTTTGGACTTTTATAACTAAGATTGTTGTGTATTTGTAGATGTTCTGAAAAGTGATATTTTCTGTTTAATTCTTACAATAAAGACCATTTTCAATACACTGTCCAGTGTTGTTTTTAGCCTATAATACAATACGCTGGCACATATAACTTAACAAGGAACACAGGATACCAAATCTTTAAAAAACAGCTTTACTTATGTCTATATAGTGTCATAAATACATTACACTTCTTTTTAAATAGCCAAATAATAAAATCTTGATTTGTCAGCATTGTTTCACACCTGGAATAAAGACACAGTACTCATAGCTGCCACATAGCACGTTACACCTTTTAGACACCTTGGAAAAACTTTAAAAAAAAAAAAGAAAAAGAAAAAGATTGTACACCCATCCAGCACTTCACTGGTTCATTTGCTGTGTTCTTATTGGATGAGGAGTTGGTGAGCCAAGAATACTGACTGCTCAATCAGAGCAACATTAGACAAGTCTGTCATGTGGAGCAGTTTCATGTGGATTTCATTGGCTGATGTTGAGCAGCAGTTTACAGTTTGATTTTGAGAGAATGTAAGGAATCAACAGAGAAGAGCTACAGTGGTCACACTACCATCCACAGAGAAAGTCATGGTCGCATGGCTGGGGCCGGCCTTTTCACACAAAATCTACTAGTCTCAAGCACAGAGACTCATTTAGTCATACACTCTCACACACTCTCTCTCACACACACTTCATATTAAAGGATTCTCTCTATTCTAGGCTACATAGTGTCATACAGAAGGCGAGAGAGGCAGAGAAAGGAGAGGCAACAGCTACATTGTGTTAAAAGAGAAGGAAGAGAAGGAAAAAAGAAGGAATGGGAGAAGAGGCAAAGAGAGAAGTCTGATATTGGACCCATGAACCTGTGAAGAGTCCTTGTGGAAACACACACCACCCTTAGTGAGTCCCTCCCACCAACGATTCACACACGCACAGCATACAGCAAAAGACACACGAAGGTCCGACACAGAGAGAAAGAGAAAGAAAGAGAAAGAGAGAGAGAACAGTCACTATTGAATACAGGGCATTGGGTTTCATACAGCAATATTATATTGTTTTCCATATATATTCCCAATATATATATATTTATATATATATATTTATATATAATATTTCTATAAAAAACATAAGTCATCCATTTTATGTACAGAGATAAATGAGTAATACCTTGCATAACCGGTAGAGGGGTAACGTGTGGTGGGATCTGCCATTTATACAAGTATTCATCATTCTCAAATCCAAACCAACACCTGCTCACCATCTCTTTT
Source organism: Simochromis diagramma (assembly GCF_900408965.1). NCBI lineage: Eukaryota > Metazoa > Chordata > Actinopteri > Cichliformes > Cichlidae > Simochromis > Simochromis diagramma. The sequence continues at coordinate 4,543,502 of NW_024386835.1, read as the reverse complement.
AATCTTTTTGACGCCGTTTTCTTGTAAAGGACATGATGACGCAGGAAGATTGGTTTGGGCTTGGCCATGTTGAGACTATTACAACCAGGAAAAAAATCCACAGCTGAGATCAGGGGAGCAGGAGCACAACAACCACAACAACAAGGCTACTGGGAGCACGGGGGTAAACTGGGAGAGACCAGGATGAGCCTCCATTACAGCAGCGAGCGCAGCCAATGTGCACTCTCAAGAGTTCAAAGGTCAGAGTTGGCCTCTGTATTGCACGTGTCCGAAGAAGAGGTGAGAGGTGAAAGTTGGAAGGTGAGGCTGGGCAACAAAGGGACGAAGCCTTCCCTGTGAGGTACCCAGGTCTCCCTCTCCAGATTTGGCATATCACTCTCAAAAGGCCGCAAGCATATGTCCATATAGGTAATGAGAATGCACTAGAAGAGAGAAAAGAAGATGAGGAAAGTGGAATAGAAAAAAAAAAGAAAAATTAAGTTGCACCTGCTTCTTGATTCATCAAAGTTATTAAAAATAAGTTATTAAAAATACTGGCGGTTGCCAGAGCTACCCCTCAGTCTCCTAGCAGATCCAACTATGGCATCAATTTCAAAATACCAGATGACATCTTACTTGATTTATTGTGTTCAAAGATTTTCAGAAAACTTGACTTCTGACCTTGACCTTGAGTTCAAGGTCACCAAGATTCAAACTCATCCAAGATTTTTGGTAACTGCAACTATGGTATGAATTAGAAAATCCTACTTTCTCGAGCCGTCGTATTTCTCTACTTGGGTGTTAACGCCATCCACCAGCTCAGGTAGGTGATGACAACATGCTGCCAGTCTTTAGCTCTCTTCCACAGTGTCTCTTTTGTCCTGTCTCCCTGAGCCTGGTTCTGCAGGAGGGTTCTTCCTGTTAAAAGGGAGTTTTTCCTTCCCACTATCGCCAAGTGCTTGCTCATAGAAGGCATCTTTACCTTAGAATATACAGCGCCTTCAGGCAACTCTTATTGTGATTGAGCTCTCTCTCTATATAAAAAAGAACTGAATTGACTGATGATGATTAAAATTTTGGATACAGCTTCTGCTTTGATTGATCTATTGTATATGCAGTAGTAAACTCTCAGACTTAGCCTGCACACCTTTTGTTAATTGCCTCTTGAAAGTTAGAGTCCTACAATGCTAGCTGTGACCACAGTATCCTGTCCAGCTTCTGTTCGCTTACCTGTCAGCATTAACGCTCCTGTTAGTAAGTAGAGAGTAGTTAACATGAATAGGTCCGCACAGCCGAGGGATCAAGTCTCGGGGTTGCTGGGGGAGGAGCTTGAGAGCATTGCACGCAATTGATTTTGAGCACAGCAAGACAGAGAGGACACGACATGCAGTTAGTCAAGGCAACCACAGTGAGGCTCATAGCTACATACAGAAAATGAACTAGGTATTGCTTAGTATTGTAACATACCTTCAGGTTGAAGCTGTTTCTTGGATGCCAAATTCATAGAAGGCGGCATGGACATGGACGGCATGCGGAAGCCAGCTGGCAGCGTTTCCATGGAGCCTGCCATCATCCCCAGCCCAGTCCCTCCTTCACGTGCCCGAAACCTCTTGCGCCATGATGGAGAGCGTCGAAAGGACTTGTCATCTCCACTCTTCAAAGACAGAAAAGCAAGGTGAGGAAATTTGCCTTCTTCAAACAACACTGTATTTGATTTATATAGCAGCTTGAGAGGTACCTCCTCGAGTCTGCGGTCAGTCCCTAAAGCTAACAGGTTGTTGAATTCCCTCTCCAGAACCTGTCGCGCCTGAAAAACAAAAACCCGTTGAATACAGTAAAACAACCTCTAAATAAAGAAACACTTTTTGGTTGAACATCCATCAATCAGTACATCCCTTTTCTTCTGCATATCCAATTCAGCGTCGCAGGCAGGCTGGAGCCTATGACTTTTAAATATAGACAACTGGGCCAGATTGCTAATGTGTACTGAAACCTGGCCAGAAAATAGTTGAATTCTGGGTAAAGATACCTGTTCACTATACAAAAATCGAATGGGTAAAATGTGTGAGATATTGCAATTTGAAATTAAACACAACTTACTGGTTTATTTTAGGTTTAAGTCAATATTCTGCACAGAGACTTTGTACTTTTTTCATAATTCCTTATAAAATGGACAAAACTATACTTTCAATTTTGTTATAGAAAAATCCAACTTTTCTTCCCCTAAAAATCAGTTCAGTCATTCCATGTCGAGTGTAAGGAGTCAATCTATTTTCTTTTATATCCACCTGTGTGTTCTGCATAGGAATCTGCAGGATGAGTGCTAGGCTGCTGTAGTCGAAAGTTTCATCCAGAGCGACGAGCGCTCCATGAACGCCACTCTCCAGCAAGTTGCCGCTATACTCCCTCAGACCAATGGACTGGACCCAGTGGATCACCTGCTCATTGGTCCACACCAAAACATCTACAATAAAGGAAGAATAAATCCGATACATGGTACATACCAATGCTGACAGACTGTCAACATTAATCTGTCCCAAAAAAGCTGTGACACTGTGTAAAATTTTATGTATTATTAACATTATTATATATACCAGAAAATTGCACAAAAATTGTTAAATGTTGAGACTGACAAATGTTATTACTTTTTAATATACTGTATATGATTACTGTGAATGATTAATATATCCAAACATTTTTTTAAACAGACCACCCTGAAGTAAAATAAATGTCATTTGTAGAAAAGTTCAGAGAAAGCAATAGAGAGATAATGTGCAGGTCCACATAGTGTCAACTCACGGGCACACTCCCTTTGTTCATTTAAAGCACAGCTGTCAGCCAGCTTTCAAAGTTGGAACAGGCGGGGTGTGTGCATGTGTGTGTGTGTTTATGCGTGTGTAAACACGGCAGGATTCTGATCTGACACGACAGCTGAGTCAAGTTCATGTGCTGAACTCAAGGTCAGAAGAGCGAGAGGTCTGGCTAGGTCTAAGTGTGTGCATGTGTCTGTGTGTGTGGAGAACTTTTGGCAAGTGAGGTTTTAGATCATAAGATTGGCTTTTTGACAGTTGAAGGAGCAGCTGTTTGAATGCTCAGTCCAACCTGACGCTATCAGATAAAACCACTAGGTGGTACTCTGGCCTGACGAGACTCTCGATGTGTCGATGCGTGCTTGCTTATGAATCTGTGTTATGTTTTTTTTATCACTATGTGTGTATCAGGGTGTGTGTAAACTCTACCTTTCATGTCATGTTGGCTATCCTCTCTCCGCCGCTCTAGGTCTTTCCTGTCATAATTGAGTCTTTTCAAGCACATAATCCCATACTGCAGACTAGCCCTAATACACAGACCGACACAAACACAGAGCAGCACATATACACCATTAGCCTCCTCATCTCCATTGCTAATGCACCCAGTTAGCAGATGAAAGAGAAAGCGGATCAAACAGAAGCTAAGCTAATGGCCACAGCTACAGACCTGTGGAAGCTGTCCACCATTTTGAGGTGGCTCCTTAGGTCCTTCTTGGTCAGATGGTCCAGCATTCTTGCGTCCACCAGACACTCCATGAAGTAGGAGCGGTACTGAGGCAGACCAAGGCTGGGCAGCCATTCATTTCCTATCCACTCATGATTCATGTCTCCATATGCCAAAGTCTGTAAGGGAGAACAGCATCCAATGATGAGTGTAACAGAAAGATGAAAGACTACAAAAACTGTCTGTGATATTTTTCACAGGGAATAATTTGGACTGAACAATGTTTATGGCTCCATTTTACATATCTATTACTTCTATATATCACGTGTATATATTATCGCTTCCACTGCATTTTATGTACATATATTAAAAAAAATCTGTCTTCTAGTGTATTTTACTTTACACGGTACCACTTTTACATAGTACAAAATATCTATCTTTCTCTATCTATCTGTCCCTGAGGCAATCTGGGTTATGCTAATATCTTAGTGGTACACTGAGACAAATAAGTAGCACTCATGTTTTTCTTAGCCAGAAATGTTTTCAGTGCTTTTTATACCCCTGTTAACAGACGCAAGAATGCTAACAACAGACTTAATATTTTGTTTACATTCAACAACAGCTGCTGGTTAAGCTATATAACCCACCTATTAATAGGTAGAAAATAATTATCACTTCATATCATTGTTATATATTTATGTCATACGCTATTGTTATTTATATATAATCTGAAAACAAAGTTGACTTAAAGGTACAGTCATTCATTTTTGAGTGTTTATTTTATTTATATATACACACTGATAATTACATCTTCCAACAAACTGATGGATCCTCATAAACTTAGAATTACTCCATTAACAAATACATAGAAATAACTGCTGGTTTGTGTTACCCCTCCATCTTGTATACAGTGGTGGACATGGAGATCGCCATTTTTCCTAATCGAGTTTTATGCATGTGGCCAGAGACCGGCCACAGACGTAGAACGCCAGTTTTATATCCTCCATCAGAATGAATAGATATGGACACCTGGCATATCGACAGCTACAGATCGCCCACAGATGATCGGCAGCCAGAGTTTTTTGTCCTATAGCAGCCACCGTAACTGAAGCGGAAGGGTGAGTGCAATTTTCTATCTACTGATATCTATTGGTTTTATCTATTTTACACACTGTAACTTGAATTGTAACTTTATTTAAGTGTGTACCTGTCCAGCTATCTACATGGGGACCACTTTGAGTTTTTGATCATCAAAGTGAGGACATATCAAACAGTGAGGACCCGAATGCTAGTCCTTAGAGTCCTCACACCCTTTCACACCAAAGCCTGTTTGAGGTTTATAACCTTTTTAGGTTTAATATCAGATAACAGATAACAATAGCACTGAGAAAGTTATAAGGAAGGGGCAAAAGAATGCGTTATGTTGTCGCATGTCCTCACAAGAGTAGCCACACAATTGTGGCAATATCTGTGTGTGAGCCTCTGTACACTTTCACTCTGTATGTAGACAGATTTTTGCAGATCAGCAGCCTCACCTGTGCCCAGCTGCCTTCCTCATTCTCCTGAGTAGCAGCATGGTAAAGATAATGTTTGAGTTAGAGAGACAGGAGCTAATCAAGCACACACATACTAAACATTCAGAAACATACGCACGCAAGATCTTTGCAGTAATTACATATCAGCACTCATAGTATTAATTGACCTTTGCATGAAGACGCAGATCACATGACCACAGTTTACATCAGTTAGCATCCAATCCACATACAAATACCAGCAGAAGCATTAATGCATATTAGTGTATGGTTTAGTCGACATTTGAAAGGGGTCTTCCAGGAGAGGACATATGTGTGTCACGGTGGGGACAGTGTGAGCGTGAGAGGGTGTCAGGTGGGGGTAATGGGGAAGGGAGCACCCAGATGGTACTAACCGCTTTAGTGGAGGAAGCCAGGTTCTCCATCTCTTCATGAGTCACCCACACATTTCCGGAGGACTGCTCAGAGGACGAGAATACACCCAAACACACACACACAGACATGAAAAAAAAAAATCATGCATACACGCAGGCGCATACAAACACACCCAAGAATGCACTCATGTATATTTTCACACATTTCAACCCCCACGCACCCACACACACAGACAAAAAGACACACACACACAGAGACAAACATTGTGTTGAGTGATGCCAAGGGAGGGAGTGTATTTCAGGCAGGTAGCTTGTAGCTTTATCTGGCACTAGTTGTGTGTTGTTTCCCCACGGTAACCCATGCAATTTATGGCAGCTGAAAAGGACAAGTCAGCCTAGTTGAAGGCATGAATCAAGCCTCTACTGCAGTCTGAACAGAAGCACAAAAAAAGTGTGAGGAGGCATCACTTGAGAGTGCAGAGTGAAGCTTAAGACGAAAAGTGGATCAGCTTTTGAAAAACTGTTCATGTCACATTCCTGGATTTTTTTTTCTTTGCTCGAGGAGCTTATTTACTCATGTATTAAGTATTTATGTTTGCATAATTACGTGCCTGTAAGAAACATTTAGTTGTGTTATCTGAGGTGCAGTGGGTGTGTTTGTTTACCGTTCTGGAAGTGAGCGGCGCAGAGGGGCTGGTGAGAGAGACCATCTCCTGGATGGCCAAGCGGAGTTTGAGCCGGTGCAGAGGGTTGCTGATGCCAATCTCCCGCTGGATCTCTGTGTCTGACAGAGCTGACATGATGGCTCCGCTCTTCACGTTGGCACGACAAGCTGCCACATACCAGGCTGGCATACCCACCCACAGCTGGTGAGAGTCATCAAGACATTCAACGTCATTACCACTCTCCCCATAAATGGTCATAATTATAGAAGAAGTTAGTGCAGATCAGGCCACGTGTCAGCTCGGTAATTGATAATACTGCATTCCCCTCCTACAGATGGCAGCCTGGCATAAATAGAGGTCACTTTTATGGAAACTGGGGAGGGTTTACAGATTAGTGGAATACCTCTAGCCATGAGACAACAGTAGGCCCATCCCACTGAGCAAATGGCAGGCCTTTTTTTCTTGCATCTTCCAGAAGTTCATGCCTAAGAAAGGTATTAAAAGTAAAGGCAGACGTGTAAGTAAGTAATAAAAAAAGATGGCTTTCTAAATCATTTTAGCAACAACTGAAAAACAAATTGATCATTACTTTTTCTTCAGTCTTCGGTCCCTCTCAGCCTGCGTGCCCAGTTTTCCCAGAGTCATAGTGTCACCGATCCCCATCTCAAAGTCTGAAATATGACACCCTCAAAATATTGATTCTTCATACTTGATAAACATAAAGCACAGATTTTGAGTAAAATGCAACTGAAACATATAAAATCAAAGATTTATTTATCAGTCAAATAATTAATCATTCATGTAACATTTTATATGGTACTTGTGTAACAAAATGACATGGAAGATTTACATGTAATTAAATTAGTTTAAATAAGTATATGTGTCTCTTTCTCTGTAAATGTACAATCACTCATACAGTGTGGATGAACGTGGGCAGTTATGTGGTTTGTAGTCTGCAATGTACCTGATAAAGCTGGTAGAGGCTGTCCTTCCCTGCTAACAGTTTGGTCCATTCGTCCCTTCTCTTTTTTTCCAAACAATCGCCCAATGGATGATTTGATTCCTTTCTTCTGTTTGCTGCAGCAAAGAGTAGCCAAAATAGTCAACAATAATTTGGTGCCCACAGAGGACATAGTAGTATGTTTTTGTTAAATCTGGTACTTAGACCTTTGCCTTGGTCCTCTCCAGTGTGACACAGTTTGTCTTCATTTACTCGCTGCGTGTTACTGTTAGTGTGAGCGTGTGAATGTGTGTATTTACCCTCGTCCATCCTCCAAACTGCCAGTGAACTGGGCAAAATTGGTTTCCAGCCGTAAACTGCGGGGGGAAGAAGGAGGTGATGTCTCACACTTGATAGTTGCTTTGTCCACTTCCACTGGGGACTGAAAAAAACAAAGGTAACTCAGCTTAGATGGAAAAGTAGACAGTGAGACAAACAGTCAAAAAAACCCAGACTGTTGGATATAAGATACATTTGCAAACTTACTGCTACTTTCCTTCTGTGTTTTCTCAAGTCGCTTGGCTAAAAGAAAGAAAACAGCACATGGTAAGATCACTTTTGTTTAACTTCCACATACTGCTGTCTGTGTGTATATGACAGGCTTAGCGCGTGTGTGCTTTCTGACCAGAGTCATTATGCCTAGATGGTGGCTGGTATTGCGCCCGTGATGTTTGGGTGTAGAGTGGCCGCTGGTGGGTGGGGAGGAGGATGATGCCAGGGACTGAGCAGTGGCGGAAGTGGGCAGGGCCCGTGGTCGTAGCGTCACATTGAGTCCGTCCATGCTGCCGCTGTTCACGCGAGACTCAATCTCGTCAGAGCGCAGGTCTGCAGACTCCCTCTCTACCTGAATCATCCTGGTCACACGCACACGCACAGATACCCGGTAAAGTCGAGCACTTGGCCTGCTGTCTCTTAACTAACTCGTACGTTACAGATAATATATTTGCAGTGATCGATAAAGTAATTTAAAATCCATAATAATTACTTTCCTATTTACTTTGAATTTTTTTTTCATCTTTAGTTCTTGTTCTGCACGCAGTGATAAAATGTTTCTTGTTTTCAGTAAATCTAGGAAACGGTAATATATGATATTAAATAAACTGGTTAAAGTGTGATGAAAAAGAGCAATAATCCCAAAATAATGGATATAAAACACCATTAGTGTAACTACGATTTTATTGCTTTGAGGGAGTGTGGCTCCTTTGCAGCATAATCAGCAGCTACTTTGCAATTTCTTTCCTGCAGCATATTGTGAGGTGTCAAAAAGAGGACCTTGTTTAGTATAAACTGTTAAAAAAAAGAAAAAGAAAATAGCATCCTGTTTCAGCAGGAAAAATGTTCTATCAACTATCAGGTTCTATCAACCTGAAATCATCTCTGTGTCTATTTTTTGTATACAGTAATTGCATTTTGTTTTTGCCTTCCCCTTGATGATTTACTCACAACTATACTTCTCACTTTTTTCTTTTTTGCATTTATCCGTTGACTCTTTAAAAGCTCTTTTAATCAGGAAGTTGAATTCACAAAGTCCTGAATGATCAGGTTTCATCGCATCTTAAAAGCCTCACAGTACCATATTATTACAATAGAGCAGCCTTACTTGTGGTTCATAGAGGTTCCAAAAGTAGAGGCCGAGCCTTCAGCTATCCTCTTGCATGGAACCAGTGTCCAGACCTTTTTTTTTTCAGAGCTAAACCTTCCCCAATGCTTTTAATATTAAGATTAAAAGACGTCTTTTTGATCAAACTTTCCATTATGTGTGTATTAGATGACCTTGAAACACCAGTCAGTTATGCTGCTATAGAGTCAGCCTTCTGGAGACCTCCCATGATACACTGAGCACCTCCTCCCCTCTGCTTTCCTCTCTTCCACTGTCAATGCATTTATTATATGCCAGTAGCTTTGTGCCTTCTCTCTGGTGTAGTTTGTGCTTTGTCCTTTATGCTTTTTTGTTATCTTTTTGTGCCCTCCTTTCTCTCTTTGGTTACTCGTCTACACAACTGGTCACAGCAGACGGCCTCTATTCCTGAGCCTGGAGGTGTCTTTTTGTTATAATGAAGTTTTTTTGTTTCCACTACTGCTTGCCCATAGGGGATCAGTGGATCATTAGTTTTCTATCTGTATTATTATAGGGTCTTTACGTTACAGTATGGGGACCTTGAGATGACTCTAAATAAAATGTCTCTATCGGTCATGGTGCATTCTGTCTGACTCCGGGCCTTTTTTTTCAGCACCTTTATTTAGTTGCACAGTCGTCATCATGTTCCTTTTCATGTAGCTGGTTTGGTATTGTATTTGGTATTGTGAACTTTTCCTATCTGTATCTTTTTTCTTGGTGTTGCACCTATCCCAACTTCCCCACGGGGACTGAAGCTGCAATGTAATGTGCCTGTAAACGCCACCTTATCTCTTCATTGATAGCATCAAGCTGCTCCTGCAGCATGAGGGCCAGAGTCTGAGCATCTGATTGACCACTGGGGGAAAGCAGGGCTGAGCTAACATCATCATCCAGGTCTGACTCTGCTTCGATGTCGCTGCCAAGGAGGTGGCTGACGCTCCCACGCAGAGATGGGTAGTCCTGTTCAAACACCGCACACACCTAAAGAGAGCATATACACATTGGCATACGCACACCAACAATGGTTATTTTTTAATACAACACAAATACAACACATCCTTGAAAAAAACACATATAAATATACATAAAGAACGTGTTGCATGGATGAGTCCTGATTAAATGCAATACACTTAAAAATCACTATATGACACTTGTGGCCAGCTATGAGAATAAATGGATGAACAGGAAACTTACATCACACAGCATGTCCATGGCAGCAAGTGAGAGAGACAGGAAGACACAGAGGTTAGTAGAAAATGGGAAGTTAGGCATGAGGATCATCACACATCAGCCAAGCACTGACACTTACTAGCAAAGCAGATATGAACCTGGATTAAGCACCCGTAAGCAGCTGCATGTGGTTAGAAGAGCAGTTGAAATGAGATCTCGATCTCTGCAATCATGTTTGTGTGTGCATGCAAGGAGCTGTGGGGTTTCTTTGGGGATATGAAAAAAAAAACAAAGAAACAAAAAACACAATAACCACCTTGTTTGGGTCGTCTCGCAGCGCTGAAAGTCTGCCCTTTTGTGCCCGCCTGATCACAGTTGTGCTGTAGTGGCCATCCTGGCCCTCAACCACGGAGAAGCGAAGATCGCTGGAGCTACCCAAGTGAGATCTGCAATTTTATACGTGGAACAGATCAGAAAAAATGACAGATAGTACGGTAAAGTACAAATGGTGGTATGAGGGAGGACAGAGGAACGAGGAGGAACGCAGAGGAACAGCTATATGTACCGAGGGTGAGTTCCATCTCCAAAAGCCCCACTGCGGCGTTTCAAATGGTCAATCTCATTTCTTAGCTTGTCAATCTCTCCAATCAGACGTTCCTAAAGGAAAAATGGAGGCATTATGGACAATAGATTTTTTTTCTTAAGCAAAAAATAGCAAGACTAAGGCTAAGTAAAAGTCCAAGTAAAAAGTCTAGCTTACAAAAATATTTTATCAAGGATGAATATTCTATTAAGTATTAAAGAAAAATGTGTGCTCAGCCTTAGAACAACTAAAGTACTACATGGATATTGGTTGTTTCTGCACTAAATATAAGAAAAATAGAGACATATTGACCTGACTCTGTGTGAAAGTAACAAAATCTTCCAGATCACTGTGCCATGCCAAAATTAGCCTTGCTTATAGCAAATATTCCCAATAGGTTTAACTAACTCTTGAAGGTGGTTAGCTAGTTTTTAAAGTGGAGGTCATTTCAGCTACTTTTTGTATGGTTGTGGGAAATTTAATCCATAACATGACTTGATTCATATCACCTCCTAAAATTTGTATGAAATTAAAAGAGTCAAGACACATGGACATGAAAACTGTATTTTTGTAAAAAGTCACCGGTTATTATGAGGCAGGAATGTTGAAAGCAAGAAGACAATTGTGTTTTTTTAATGGTTTTTAGGTGATTCACCAAAGCCATACTAACCCTGGTGTGGTGAAATTCTTCAAGTTGTTTCTGGCAGTTCTCGAGGTCCTGAATGAGAGCGTTCTGAGAAAAAACAAAACAAAACAAAAGAAACCAGACATGACCCTGCATCTGAACAGATCTGTCCTCTAAGAAGAACATGTCTTGTACTGCGCATTAATTTGGTTTGTGAACCATAAACAACAACAATATGAGATGATGCTGTTGCTTTGATGAGCGCGTGTGCACAGGCCTTGCCTTGTCCTCCAGGGCAGCCATGCGTTCTTTCAAATGTAGCTGCAGCCTTTCATTGGACTCGGTGAGCAGACGATCCACAGTGTCAGATAAACGCTTGTTGTGCTCCTCGTTCATTTTCTCCCTCTGACGAGCCTGATGAGCAGAGACGGAGAAACCAGACGAGGGGAATGACATCATCAAATTTTCTCTTTGATACAGACTCAACATGGGTGTATTTATGCAGCTAATCAGGCATCTCTACACGGATTAAAGGATGAAGTGTGTATTTAGCCCTAGATCACCAGCTGCCAGATATAGGTCTTCTTGGCCAACAATGGATCTAACAGTCTGAATGATTTAATTACAGTCATTTACATCATGATAAAAAAGGGGGGTTAAATGGCTTCTCTTAAACGTGAAGCGCTCTGCTTAATATGTACTCTGCAGTAATTTAATTCACCTAAATTGACATGGGGAAACACAAACACCCATCTGCATCCTCAGAAAGCTCTTTTTACTAAATATAGTCATGAGATCGCATGGAGAGAGAGAGAAATTAGCCTTGCGTGAATTATTCAGAGTCTAAAGATAGCAGCCAATCAGTCTTATAGGGGAGAGGGGTGTGTGTGCATGTGTTGCAGCAAGATATGTGAATTTGGTTTGAATTCATGCAACAGTGCACCGGGAAAATAAAGAACTCTTCTTGAATGTGTGTTTCCAGTGTGTTTGCGTATGTACACGTATGCATGAGGGAGCACACAGCCAAGAGTCAAGGCATCCAGCTAATGTGGGGCATCAGCCCGCACGTGCACACATTATCGTGAGAGGTCAGAGAGAACCTGCAGGGCTGCTGCACACATACACACAGGCACACACACCCTTCCTAGCTCCTGGTTCTTCTCCTCCAGTTGTGACTCCAGCTGTCTGAGCCGCTCCTCCACGTTGCCATGGCGTTCCTCGGCCTGCAGGGGGAGACACGCACATGTCTGTACAACTGCCTCAAGAGGAACACTGCTCTCCTGCAATCTTATCTGTTTTTTATTTGTAAGCCATGTGAATCTTGTTATATCAGTAACATTTGCAAAAGCTTCTACAGCTTTGTGTGTGTGTGTGTTACCTTGGAGAGCGCTGCCACTCTCTGTGCCAGTTCAGCCTCTACCTCTGGCAGTGTCTCAGCCTTCCTCATGGTCTGTGCCAGCCTCTGCTCTGCCATCTCCAGCATCTCCTGCAGCTGGCGCACCTTCTCCTCACTCTGACAGACAGACAGACACACACACGCGCACACACACACACACACACGCACGCACACACACGAGTGATATTATTGCAATCATAAGAGAGGTGTAATCAGTCTACTGCAGCGAGTAGCAAGGACATAACATATGGTCATTCACAGAGGATGTTGCTGGTGTTTCCCATGTGGAGCTGAACTTAGATTCACCCTGAACTACACATGAACCTCGGAGCAGCGTGTTTCGATTGCTCACTCACTGACGATAATACTCTCCCAAACTTTAAATGTATTTTTGCAGATGGCCGAGGCATGAAATATTAAAAAGAAATAAAAACAGCACACTTAATACACACTGGATGCACAAGTAATACACTTATGTCACAGTGTATCAAAATAAATGTGATATTTCTGGTATCCCTTAACAACACATTAACATTATAAAACAGTCAAGGATGCCTGAATACAGCAGAGGAATGAAAACATTCTTAAAAACGGACTGAATGGCTGTTTATGACAGAAATGCCTACCTTGTTGTTTGTTTAGGAAGGTGACATTAAGCAGGTCAACCATCATCTATTTCCACTTAACTTTTGTTTTAAAAACAATTATCTACAAATGCATGTTTCTGAATGACAATTATGCACTCAGCCTGTAATAAAGCTCATTATGCAGACTGTTGGGTTTTTAACTGTGTGTGGCTAATGCTGCCGAGTGTTACCTGTCGGTGCAGGGAGTCCTTGGTGGCCAGTTCGTTTTCCAACTTGTCGTTGAGGTCGTGGATGTGTGTCGTCTCTCGCTGAGCAGCCAGATAGCGTTTCTCCAATGTCGTTATCCTCTCCTCCATATCTTCTCTCTGCAGGTGGAGAAACACAACATTAACAATCAAGTCATATAGTAACAGTCAATCATGTCTACTACACTTGCAGGGAGCAAATGTTTTTAGCTAAGCTTTAGTTTTTATCCATCTCCAGGTTTTCATCAGTGCGTTTTTAAACATTCAAGCAAATTGAAACTGTACACTGATCAAAATGCCTACGCTGCTACACTGGACCAAGATGGAAGTGACTGCTAAGTGATCCTTGTTTACTGCTTATACTGTACTTCTCCCCTGTGTATAACCAGATAGATAGTATACCGATTTATTTTTCAGTATTCAGTTAATGTTTGCCACGGTTCCTAAATTAAAGGAACACACTTTATCCAGGAGATGTATGGGAACTCTGTCAGTCATTTTAAAGAAAAAAGACTCCATCGCTGGATTCATCATCTCTGGGAATGAGGAAAACTCATTCATGTATGTCCAACACTTAGTTGGAATATCGGCTGACAACAAACGCTACCTTTTCTCCTGAATCACAGACGGGAAGTAAGCAACTGCTCCATCCTCCTGTCACAGCCCTGCCCTGAGCAAAGCTTGTGGCAAACTGTGTGCTAAAACTGCCTGTTGTGTCTGATTAGCTTTAAGTTGTTTCCAGTCGTTTCTGGTCCCTGTACAGCTGCAGCGAGAGCTTGGGTCGCATTGCCAGCGGTAAGTCACACTGAGCAGGCAGGCCTGCACTTTGTCACCGATTCTGTTCATAATATTTATGGACAGAATTTCTAGGGGCAGCCGGAGGTGGAGGGTAGAGGGTTTGGTGGTCTTTGAATATTGTCTCTGCTTTTTGCAGATGATGTGGTTCTGGTAGCTTCATCAGACAGTGACCTCCGGCTTGCACTGTGGCTGTTTGCAGCTGAGTGTGAAACATTGGATGAGAAGTAACACTTTTGACTATTAGGTCATGACTCTCAGATGGATAAGGGCGGTGTGCACACTCCAGGTCTAGCATGAGTTGCTACACCATATGGAAGAATTTAAGCATCTTAGGGTCCTGCTCACGTGATGGTGGAGTGGAAGACCAACAGGCAGGTTGGTGCTGATGTCAATTTATAGGTCAATTGTGTTTACATTCCACCTTCACCTATGGTCATGGGTGACTATAATAATAAGACCAGGGATACAAGTGGGAGAAATGAAGGCTGAGGAGGTTGGTTATTTCAGCGGGACTCAGACTAAAGCCACTACTCCACACTAATAGGAGACAATTTAGTTGGTTTGGGCATCTGATCAGGATGCCCCCGGGATGTGTCTCGGTGAGTGGTTGTGGTACAGGACATGCTGAAGAGGACTGACTGGTTTTTGGTTTCAATATGACCCAGACCCAGAGTTTTTTCATATATACAAATACAACAAAAACAATGTTTACTCGAAATTACTGAAAATGAACGGATACTAGAGTCAAAGGAAGCTTTAAAATAATAGTATGGATTACACTTGGAATAAAAGTTTTATTAGAGAAAAGCAAAGTTTTTTGTTTTGCATAATATGCTAACTAATAGTAACTTTGCAATAATTATAATATTTCTTTCTTGATATTAATATTAATTGCATAACTAATGTTGCTTTGAAAATAAATCTATTAAATATTAAAGAAGTATATTAAATATATTGGTGGAATAAGGGTCACTAATATTATATATATTATATATACATATTTTATATATATTTTCCCAAAATGTAATGAACTTTAAAAAGTTCCTTCTAATTAATTACTTGAAATAGCTACACCCACGGTACACAAACCTATCTGCCTTTGTGCAATGTAGTCGTTTTGAAGGACTGAGACCTCAATGGCATAAGAAAAATCTTGTTACTTTGTGAAATAACAAGATAGGGAGTAATAGAGGTCCACGACATTTCCTTATGAGGAAAATGTTTAAATTTTTCTTCCTTGCAAAGTTGAACATTTTTGCTGCCCACTGCTTGCTCCCAGAACCAAAGCACATTTTTTGACTCCATCCTTTACTGTCACCTCTCTCTGTTCCCTCTGTTGTTTGATTGACAGCTCCTCGCTGCGGCTCAGTTCTCTGCGTGCATTCGCAAGCTCTGCCTCGAGCTCAGTGACGCGGTGGTTAAGAGTGGCACAGTGCTCGCGGCTTTGAGCCAGCTCTTTATTGGTCCGATCCAGCAGCTCCTGAAGCTCAGACGCCCTGCTGCCGTCATCGTGGGCATCTATAGAGCCATTGGGAAGTCTCTGTAAGGCAGACACATACAATTAGCAGATCCATCATTATATACACTTTTCACATAAAATGCATCTCATGTGTTACACAGATGCAAATCTACATGCTGTGTTTGGAGGGTATCTGATAAAGTTCTTGTTTTAGAGTTTTAGAGCTGATAAAGTTCTTGAGTGACCTAGATCAGAGTGGTGGGTTTTATGCATACAGAGTTGGGTTATGTGAGGGTAGGCTGCTATGTTGTTGTTTTGATGTTGTTTCTCTTCTTTCCAAAGCTCAGAGTGCAGTTAATTCCAGGCTCTTAATTAAACAAATCTTCAGGGACACATTCAGACAGCAACGCAGTGGGCAGCCAAAGTTAGCAGGACCCCCTCTGCTCCGTTGTGTTTCCATTTTGCCTGTGCACGACTTCCTTACAGAAATGTAAAGATTCACACAAATGCCCGGGGAAATAGGGCTAAATAGTGTGAAACTGTGTAATATGGCACACCTGGGGATCCATGAGTGGCTCCCTGTGACTGTAAAACAGCGTGGTAGGAGCTCACGAACTGAGAGTGTGTCACTATCACTGTGTAGGACCCTGTAATGTTCTTGGATAGAGTAAATGCTGAAAACAGCATTTTCATTTTGCGCTTTCTTGAATAAAAATATTCCTCACTGAGGGCTGGTTGCAACATCAGTCCATTCTCACTCTCAACTTGTCAGGACTCGTCGGCTTTAGCGGCGTTTTTCACAGTGCAGGGTGGGCTAGCAGAGGTCACACAGAAGTCCCAGATGTGATAAGGCCAAAGGGATGTGGTGATGTTGTCATTGTCGGGGGACATGCAGTGATGACACTAGGAGCAGGTAACTGCTGTAGCCAAGAAAATGTCAGAGGTGCTTGACAGAAAAAGAGATTTTTGCCTTATATTGAATCTTTTATGTTGTGAAATGGGGTACACACCCCCATCACCATCAACGGCGCTGCTGTGGAGAGAGTGAGCAGCTTCCGCTTCCTTGGTCTACATCTGGCTGAGGATCTTATGTGGTCAGTACACATAAACAAAACAGTGAAGAAGGTGCAACAGCGCCTCTTCTTTCTCAGGAGACTGAAAAGATTCGGCATGAGCCCCCGCATCCTCAGGACCTTCTATCGCTGTGCCACTGAGAGCATCCTCACTGGATGCATCACCACCTGGTACGGCAACAGCACCACTTACAACCGCAAAGCTCTCCAGAGAGTAGTGCGGTGCTCTGAACGGATAATTGGAGGTGAGCTTCCCTCCCTCCAAGGCATCTACAGGAAGCGGTGCCGGAGGAAAGCGGGGAGGATCATCAAGGACTCCAGTCACCCCAGTCATAAACTGTTCAGACTACTTCCATCAGGAAGGAGGTTCTGCAGCATCCGGTCCTGTACCAGCAGACTGAGAGACAGCTTCTTCCATCAGGCCATCAGACTGCTGAACACTTCATAGACACCTCACCTTCACTACTGGTACTTCAGCATTATGCACTCCATACTGTACATTAATGCCACTGTTTTGCACATGTCTCAACCAACTCTGTATATTTTTTATATATTTTATTTTATTGTTTACTCTATTTAATTTGTAAAATATGTATACACACACACTTACACACACTTACACACACACGCACACACACACGTAGAAAAACATATTCAGTATACACATCCAGTAATGCATATACTATTATATATTGTACATATATTTATTAGTCTCAGATTTAGCCATTCTTATATTTTGCTTGTTTTACGTTATTGTATTTTTGCACAACTCTGTTGCCTGTGAAGCTCGCACACAAGAATTTCACTCACATGTACTGTACCAGTGTACCTGCACATGCGATGTGACAATAAAAGTGATTTGATTTGATTTGGCATATTTTAAAGCTAAAATAAACCTAGCCGCGCAGTCTAATGCCTAAACCTAACCAAAAAAGGCATAGAAATGAAAAAAAAAAACTGTACCAGGCAGACAAACTTTTTTGGTTTGGCTTTTGTTCTTCCTTATGTGGAAAATTGACACTATAGGTTAGAGATGGCACGATACCACTTTTTTATGTCCGATACCGATACCGATATCATAAATTTGGATATCTGCCGATACCGATATGAATCCGATATAGTGTTTTTTAATCAACAAAACTGTTTTTTAAATATCTTGCTGCATTTTGTATAAGTTCATACTCAAGTTTAAAACAACAACTACACTAAAGCTATTCTGTTATACCTGTATGCAAAAAAAAATATTTCATAGTTCAGCAATACTGATCAATCTGATAAACTTAAACCTACACCATCCTCCCTATTCTGGTATTTTAAAGAGTACTTAGCATAAATATTAAGCAACCTAACTAATAGGGTTCCAACTCCCAGCAACAACAAAAATAAATAAATAAAAAATAGGGAACCACCCCTCACGCTCCACCTCATGATGCTTAATCGACGTAATCAACCTTAATTTGATGCAGTGTGAAAAAAAATGCACAGAAATCAATTCTTTTTCAAGAAATATTAAATAGATTCAACATCTTTCTTCAACAAAACTGCAGACTGCACAGATGGTACCTTCCCAAAGGAAAAAGTACTATAGCTTACTAGGGTATATTAGACTTAACAGTTACTATATGCAGTAATGGACTTCTATACATTTTACATCAGATTAAAACTTTGGGTGTAAGATTCAGATAAATATTAAATAATTAAAAGCTAGACATTTTAAATGAGAATAAGAAAGAAAAGTATGTCTTTGTGCCCCCTTTTCCCTGTTCATGCCCTATCGGCCCCCCTGGCTAAATTTTGCTAGATCCGCCCCTGCACAGTTACAGCCGTCAGCTGCGTAGAAAAAGATCCTCGAGTAGAAAGTAATATTAAATAAATTCTAACAACAGCTGATCAAGCTTAAACGTGCTGCTGTTGTTTAGCCGCTGGTTTCCTCTTTCTGGTGCAAAGTGGGCCAAAAGCAAACTAGAGACACAGACTCGCGACAGAAAAGCCGATCAGCTGATCGTTAAGCAGTTTCATGATTGAAGTAGCAGCCGGAGAGCGAGAGGCAGTCGCTCGTTAAGCTTAAGCAGGAATGCTTTACAAACATTCAGAGATGGACTTACACACTTGCTTTACTTCTCTCGGGATAACTTTGTCGGAGATGAAATGCCGGGTTGCTAGTGAAGCTCCAAATGCTATCCAGACCACCGACAGGTCCCGCATGCCACAGCCGCTCTATCACGTGATGCATACTGCTCCGACGTGCTAACGTTCTGAGGTGAGTTACGGGGTGTTGCAAGTTTTGTGAGGTGCTTTCGTGATATTTAATGGATCGGATTACATTTTTTATTTTTCTCCGATATCCGATCCAGTAATTTAGGTCAGTATCGGACCGATACCGATACGTAATATCGGATCGGTCCATCTCTACTATAGGTGGTCCTGTGCAATGGAAAACGCTCTCATGGGGGTACCCCTTGTGTAGCAAGAAATGGTTCCTGACAAAGCATCTGCATGTAATGAGTTGGGAGTGGGAACTTGTGGCAAAACACTGCAGGGCAGTGGCTGTCAGCAGTGCAGCGGGTGTCATCGATAAATGTCCTAACAGAGTGTGTGTTTGCACACTTCACACTCTGTGACATCTAAACGGCACTCACCCTACTAATGGCCACACTCTAGCCAGTTCTCTCTTCTTTTCTCCCCCACTGCCTATCCTCCATGCTTTTGTTTTTTCTTAATAAAAAGTTGATACATTTCTTTTTAGATATAAATCTTTGGTTTTTCTATCTGATCCACTCAGTCACACGTGTTTGTTTCAGCCCCAGCCTCAAACCAGGCTTGAATGAAGGGCAAAGGTTAGCAACCCTTTTTCGCGATCAGAAAGGTAAAGGAAGATTTATGCTACCTTAGGCTCCTTTGTGTATAGATATGTGTGGGTCACTGTGTAGGAGGAAGACAGAAAGGAGATACAAAAGCAGACGGGCAGACAAATACTATCAGCAGGCACAAAATAAAACACATAGCACAAAAACAATCACACAGCCAGGAAGACCTTCCATGTAGGTTTGGATCCATCTGTTCGCTCCACTGAGTCACCATCCTTCCTCTGTCTCACCATGTTCAACTGCAATGTAGATTAAAAAGACCAAAAAAAGAACACTGAATAAACATACTTACTTTTCTTGTCACTTAGTCGATCCAAGAACAGAACCCAGCCTCCCAAAGGGAAGCATGGCTGCCAGACAACAAGATCTCTCATGTTTTACATATCTGCAAATATGAATAATGCTCAAAAAAAAAAAGAAAAGAGGTGCGAAGGAGGATTCGCTTTAGTCAAATAAGACTCTTTGATCAGTGCAATTTACAGTAACAAGGTTTGATTTTGAATCAAATTAAGAATTTGTTCTTTGTTTACCTTTTAATGTATAAATCAGGAATGTCAAACCCATTTTACATCGGTGTAAAGACATTTAGCTACACATTTAATCCCCGATAAGAATTAATGAGGAAAATAAGTCCAATTTCAACGACATGTCTCAGTTTGTCTACATGATAAATGTGTAAAATTACATTAAAAGATCTGTTTGCTGAGGACAAATTTTTCAGTAGATATTTGTATAGTAGGTAGTGAAAAACAACGGGGGAGGTCTTTATCGATAGAAAAGGCTGGAAACGTATTAAAATAGAGTTAAAAGTTCTAAATCTATGCGCTCCTTCACCTTTCCCAAAGCCTAATTGGGCCGAATTGGAGTCTTTGCGAGGACGATTTTTGCCCCTGAGCCCTATGTTTCACACATCTATACATAGATGTTTTATGTATATGAACAGAGGATTGAGAAGACTCTCACACAGTGTGATACGCAAATTGTATATCCGATCACACTCGAGGCATTACCAGATGTCAACTAGGGATTGAGCAGATATTTTACTTACCATCAACGACACACATAGACACACACCTACACACACACACACACACATAAAAACTCTGCACATAGATACGCATTGCTCACCTCTTGCGTGGTAGTTGCTAGCTGCCCCTCCAGGGTGGCAACCCTCTCCAGAGCCACCCGAAGCCTCTCTCGCACCTGCCAAACACACCGTCCACACGTTTAATCAGTTATTTTAAGCTTTCAAGGCAAAGCAATCTAAACTACATGATTTTTAGTTTTCACTTTTATATTAACCTCCTAGGACCTGGCATCCACATATGTGGATGTGTGCATTTTAGGTTGTCTAGACCAACATACTAAATTTTGCTCTACAAGGGCCTGATATCCACTTACAAGGACATTATACTGCCTCTGTTTTATCAAAATTTAAAATGAATGTCTTCATATGTGGCTCTCATTTTTCTTAGAAACAAAAATTGGGGAAAAAAAAAAATCCGGTGATTCTTTGTTTTTACATTCATCGGGTCCCAATCAGCCCAAATATCAAAGAGAAATTAAAAATGCATGCTGTGGAAGAGTTCAGGTTTTAGGAGATTAATATAGAGTCAGATTATTTTTTCATCTGCATCCATTTGCTGTCCAATTCTGTTGCCAATGCTGTTTTCTCTTAATAAAGTCTCATGACTTCAGCCACTGTCTGTTTTTGTCCTAAACAGAGGTTCGTCAATAACTAAGAAACAGTGAAAAAAAAGCAAAAATTCTGTTAAAAGACACATTTGAAGCAAGAATCTGTTAAGATATTGTGTCCTCAAGTTTCTAGATTTGTCATTTACATGTCAGAACTAACCTCTGTCATGCAATATGTGTGTGTGTGTGTGTGTGAGAACGAGCGAGAGAGTCCACCTTTTCATCCAGAGCCTTGTGGTGTTCAAAGAGCGACTTCAGAGCTTTGAGGACCTCCACCTCGCTGGAGACTCCAGATGGTGGGGGTGCCTGTCTTTTTACCACTGTCATTCTCAGACTACGTTCGTGACGAGACACCAGACACTCCAGGTGCTCCAACAGCAGCTACAGCACGAACACACACACACCAATGTATGCATGACCAAAGAGAATACTAATTCCAGAAACATTGTTTGTTTTCATCAGCGTCAAACACACGCACGCCCTCAAAGACACACACGCACACACATAGACACACATACCCTGGTGTTGTTCCTTTCTGCTTTCAGCTCAGATATTTCCTCCTCTTTCTCCAGCAGCTGCTCGCGGCATATGTTCAGCTCCTTTGTGAGGGTGGCAAACTCCTACACAACAAATACACACACAACACCCATACAGAGGTTAATACTGTATCACTGATCGAGGTAATGGCTGAGTGCGTTTGTTTAACTGAGCACGAATCCAGCTGCAGTCTTGTAGTTAAAGAGTGCATGTGGCCGAGCTGTTTGGTGGCCAGACACAAGCACAAACAAGAGGAACACATTATCAGCAGGGGATGTCAGGGCACACTTAAATAATGGGCAGTCTAGGGTGGCTTCTCCAAAAAGAAAAGTGTTCTTGTGTGAGAGATGATGTCTGGGAAAATTTTTTCTGTGCATCTGCGATAAGAGGTTGTCTAAGAGGCTGGAAATTCCATGACTCACTAGGTACAAAAACAGCACTATCTGAGCTGAATAAACAAAATGTGAGCTGTGCCACTCTGCCTACCTCAGTGTCTGGGTAATTTTCTGGCCCTTACATTGCTGTATTGTTGGTGGGGTCACGTCAGTGCTACTACAGATAAGATTACGAACTTCTCATGAAACAACAAGTTTGTTCCACGGTGAAAAAGTCTCTCAGTTCTTGCAAGTGTCATTTCTATAAATGATAGAACTGACAATGATGAGAACACCTCCAGCTGTCATTTATAACACACCAACCTCAGTTACTGACAGAAGGCTATACACTTCACTGAAGCTTTTACGCACTTGCAAGTAGGGCTGGGCTATATCATACCGTTCACGGTAATACCAGTGTAATGTTGGGCTGATAAGAAAATGAAATATCGCGATAGATATGGGTAAAACATGCGCAGTGCCTTTGTTTACATACGCACATGGCAGCGACGCAGAATGAGAAGAGTGAAAGCGGGTCATTGAATGAAATGGATGAACCAGAATTGGTTTGTAAAAATGCTGCAACTTCAGTGGTGTGGAACTGGTTTGGCTTTCATCCGTCAGATGCACAACAAAGCACTATTTTTGGTAGCGGGCCGTCGTTATTACGCACACTTAAAATCAATCCTTTGATTTTTCTGAAAATCAACAGTGCCCCTTATAATCCCGTGTGCCTTATGTATGAATTCTGGTTGTGTTTACTGACCACGAAACAATTTTATGTCGTACACGGTGCTCGAAAATCTGTCAAATGTTTCAGTACGGAGTGATACGTACTGTGCTTCAACATAATATTAGCGTATTGTGTGCGTATAACCTCTTTTTAAGTTTTGTGGATATTATACATGGTTATACTGAGGATTTCCACTGGAAATGCCTTTTGGTTAAACTGTTAGCAAGGATTTGCATTTGCACTGTTAATTTTTTATATAACTTTAATGCACATAAAAAAGCTGCTTGTTTAAGTGAAAATACATTGATGTTTGGTTTTTTTTTTTTTTGCACTAATAAAGTTGTGGAGTTGTAAAGTATTTTGTCTAGTGTCAATTATATCGTCAGTTATATCGTTATCGCAAATTTTCAAATGTATATCGTGATAAATATTTTTGGTCATATCGCCCTGCTCTACTTGCAAGCACTGAATGTCCTTTAATGCTGCATTTGAAAACCTTGAACAATGAGTGCCTTGATGCTTGGTTTCTGGGCGATGCACTCAGTTTCTTTAAGACTTCTTATATTCAGCCATTTTGTACATTTAGGCCGCTTGTACTTTGTGTAACATAGCACAGACAATAACACAGTTGCTATGAGGAGTGATGCATAAAATAGGCTTAAACATAGTTTCGAACAATCATTAGGAATTTTGGTAAACATGCTTTTCATTTCTTGTCAAGCAAAGCCTGATATGATAGCTTTATTTATTTATTTTTTATTTTTTTTTTTTTTTATTATGATATGATAGCTTTAAAAAGTTACAGCTAACAGTCATAGAGGAAGAAGGCCGTAGCGATAGATGTAGCTTCTTCCTGTATCAGGAAGAAGGAACACAAGAAGCTCAAGAATGACCAAGGGCTGGGAGTGGCTCCAGCAGATCCCAGGACTGACATCTGAAATCTCCAGAAGAGCGGAGTCCAAGGAACAGCAAAGATACTATACAGGACCCTCAAGTTAGCAGGCCACTGGTAGAGGACCTGAGCTTAAAGGATAACGATTTTAATTTTTAAAAAATGTTTTATTGCTCTTAATTT
The DNA here is from genome assembly GCF_900408965.1 of Simochromis diagramma. NCBI lineage: Eukaryota > Metazoa > Chordata > Actinopteri > Cichliformes > Cichlidae > Simochromis > Simochromis diagramma. The sequence continues at coordinate 4,519,643 of NW_024386835.1, read as the reverse complement.
TGGATAGAGCATGGCTTTTTAAAACAATTTTCAGTCTTTATTGTTCAGCTAAGCTAACTGGCTAAGCTTACTGGCTTGTTAACATGTTAGTGTGTGTATGCACATTTGAAAGTTAAAATTTTAATACAAAAAGTGTTCTTCTCTGTTCCTACTGCCACAGAAGTCTCCAAATCTACTAGAGATATCAGCGCTCCCTTTCTAAGCAACCGCAAATGTCCCACACTTTATAAATTTGATGGACATTTTATGCTCTTTTGGCGCCGTAAATAGATAGCTCCATTACCTTTAATAGTTTGGGAGATGGCTGTCATAGAACTGCGGTTTTCTGCCGTAAGTTTGATTTTTTTTATAGTACATGAACTTTAATGGAGTTTCACCTGACCATACAATGCTTCATTTTGGGGGCAAACAAGTGCTTTAAATGACAGCAGTAAAAAGGTTTGTGTAGACGTTACACAAAAGTAGTTGTTGGCCTATCTGTACCTCACAATGTACTTTACGAGCATATGAATCTGAATATGAGTTAACACAATGCAGCTCATCCTACCTCCTTACAACCATAATACATAATAATAACATATACATAATACATAAAACATCCATGCTAATTCTGATACTGTCACGTCTTCACATGCACTGGTTTGAGAGATAATGGTCCACATCCTGTTAAACTCAGATAAATCAAGAAAGGCTTCTCACTGTAATCTTTTGATCAGTGGAAGGAAAGGTGATGTGTCACCACATGGCTTTTTATGCACTAGTGGTGAATGGTAATGGACTGGTTCTTATATAATGCTTTTCTACTCTAACTGGGCACTCAAAGCACTTTACACAACTTGCCTCATTCACACAAGCATTTATTTCTATGCTCTATGTAAATGCTTCTATCTACCATTCACAGACATTTCATTCACACAGACCAATCTTCCGATTAGTAGCTGACCTGCTCTACCACTTGAGCTATAGCCACTCACCCCACTAGTGTTATTAATGGTTAATGTAACCTATGTGAAGTCAATCCTTATGTCAGAGGGTGCTTCCTGGTCTCACAGCCCCACATCTAATCCACTTTCCTATGTGATTTTCTGTTATTCTGTCTGCAATCGATCAGATGTACTCGATTAGATGAGGTACTAAGAGTGCTGCTGCTACACTCTACATCAGAGAACCAGTCGGTGGCACACACATCTCCTGCTGGAAGTTGATTTTTAATATTTTTCCCCGATCGATCACACTGGAACAAAAATTGGATAGCTGTTTGTTCACCGAAGTCTGTGCATCTGTGTGTGCACGAGTGTGTGTGCGTTTGTTTTGTCCATGTTGTCTGAATGTCACTTGGTGCTTTGTTGGCATTTCCTGTGAGCTCGGCTGTAGTCCAAACCAATACCCAGCGGCTTACGGTCTCTCTGCTTGTCCAACACACACACACATCCACTTACAAACATATGCTTTTTCCTGAAGCTTGCTGCAGCTACGACACCGCACTCCTGGTCTCACGTTTTGCACAGATGACCTAAACACCAGCCCTGACTAGGAGATGTGTTTTTTAAAGTTAGAATGGAAATGTTCCACAACTGCAGCCCTACATGAAACTGGCACCACAGTGGCAATACACTGACAGGTGTGAAAATATGTTCCAAGACATGCCCCATTTGCACTGGCCTTCACCAGCAAAGCAGATGTGCTGATAAATTATCACTACTGAAGAATCTCTAGAGACCCTCTGCAATATTATACTAGCATTATAAGATAAAAACATTTATATGAGAGAGGATGAACTACTAAATATAAATAAAGATATCATGCATTGTATTTTCAACAATGTTTGATATCTTGTAAAAATCATAAAATCTCGGTGTGAACAGCTTACACGTTCATGCAGCCTTTTCACAGAGAAATATAATAGGGATAACAAATTACGTTATGCCCACTAATGTGCATGATGGATGGACTGTTTCTCCTGTAAGTTTGATTTCAATTTTAATCAAGAGGTTAATGCATCTTAGTGGGGAAGTGAAATTTTATCTGAGTTCTGTTACTGTAAACTTTGAAGAGGCTAATGATGTCAGTAGCTGATGTAGGGGGATGACCCACACTGCTCTCAGTACTTTTAATTAGCCCCACATTTCAGTCTTACCTTTAGCTTTACACTAATGATGCTGCTCTTTCTGCCAGTGTCTACCACTGTGCCACACGTTTGTGATATTTAACACATGTCTGCATGGATTAGTAATTTGAATGTCATGAGAAAAAAAAAGATATGCGTCTCTTAATTTTGCTTGGTGCTTTTAATATTTATTCTGTCATCTGACTCCAGCATACAGATGAGATATAAAAACTTTTTAAATAAAAAAACAACATTACATCCAGCAGGAAAGGCAGATTCTCTTCTATAATGACCCAGCTGAGTTGCAAATGATTATCTAAATAATACATTAAAACAAACCCACACACCATATATAAATAAACACATTGATCTCTGCATTTCCATTTATCCTGTCTGGTGTGCTGCAAGCAGAAAAATATATTAAATTTTTTTTTAATAATAATAAAAAAACGACTTTGGAGCAGAGGGGAGCGAATGAATAAGATCGAGAGAGGAAACGAGTGACAAGAGGAAAGGGGAAAATGGGTCAGCTTGTTCATTTTACTTTCCCTTATTCCACAGGGTCCACAGGGGTGCATCAATAGACATGTGCTCGGCCCAAATCCGCCAACAGATGTTAGAGCTCGCTCTCTCTTTCAATCATGACAAAAAAGGCTCAACAGGCAACCTCTTGCGTTTTCTAGTTCATCTCTTCATCCCTTCATCTCTCTCCCAATCTCAACATGTAAAAAAGACAACAGCAAACACACACATAGAAAATGCAAATGAGAGAAACACGCACCGTCATGAAGGAAAGATACGGATGCATGATTTGGAGTATTTATAAAGTATATAAAAAACACCTGTTACATGTAACATATAACACATTATCTGCTGAATGACTTCCTTTTAACTGCCGTTACTGCCTTTGACTTTGTGCTCTTTTTCAAAACCAAACGCACTATATAACCTTCACCACTCAAAACCCAAAGAAAAAAGAAAAGGTTAACGTTTCCGAAACAACGGCACAATACATGCTGACGAAAACTTTGACATCTGTCAGGGTGCATATTGTACAGAGCCGAGAGAGAAGACTCCGGGTGTCTGGAGGAACACGGCTGCCTCCAACCACAATGTGAGATAGCAAGTGGTTACCAAACACTGCTGAGCCCAGACATTGTAAAGGGATTTCTCCCTTTCCCTTCCTTAAGCAGTTTGGGATTAAAGGATGAAAAAAATGCTGTGTGTATATGTGTGTGTGTGTGCAGAGAAGGAGAAGGCAAAAGATTGGAGTGGAGTCAGATAAAAAAAAAGGGCTAAAAGAGCCCCCACCACACACACACACACACACACACACACACACACACACACACACACACACACACACACACATGCAATTCAAAAAAGCTGTATAAGACTTATTGTGGCTGCGGTTATCCTTTTCTACTTGTGTGTGAGTGTATTTTTGTGTTTTCGTTGTACGTGTGCAGCGTGCATAGAGGTCGGTACTATGGGGACTCGACCTACACCACACACCTGAACCATATCTGAGGCCGCCCCCTCAGCTGCTCATTCACATCTCTCGCATCCATGATAACAGATATGGAGGATACAGTCAATGTCAAAATAACAGTAGAGCTCACTTTGCTGGTTGGTCATTGTCTCAGCATTAAAGGTAAAGCGTTGTGAGATTGTGGAATTTATTGGTGAATAATGTGTGTGTGTGTGTGTGTGGGAGGGGGGTTAGGAGGTGGTCATCAGAACTGACGTGGTTATATTTCACCTTGCCAGTTATTTTCTGTTGTGTGAGAAAACTGACTGAGTTCAGAGGACCTGATCATGACAGATACTGGCCCTTCGCACCTTAACACCTTGTCAACACTGCATCACACTACTCTTCATTCCAGATGCAGCAGTAGAAAGAGCCCTTCCTTCTTCTTTTGTTATTTAATTCCTCTAAATGTATCCCAGTGAACTATGCAGTATTTCATGTCTGCTCTTAAAGTTAAAAGTACTGCTCATCAGACCAAATCCCAGCACTGACTATAACTCTTTATACACTCAACACCATGGGAATACTGCTTTCTAGTATTCTGCACCACATAAAGGGAATCCAAGACTTTCTCCACTGGCTGATCTTTGGCTTTTAAATTTCCCAGTTACTTGTATAAGAGATTGGAAAGTAATGAAATAGACCTTTTAATTTCCATTCTTATTGATGTAATCACTGTGAAAATACCCAGCGTGGCACCTTCTCTGACTGTGATCCTTAATAAATTAATACATCAATCATATTCAATCCATCCATCTGTCCATTTTCTTATGCTTATCCAGTTAAGGGTCGCAGAGGGCCTGGAGCAAATCCCAGCTGTCAAAGGGAAAGAGGCAGGGTACAGCCTGTCACAGGGCTAACACAGAAAACCACTCACACCTACGGCCAATTCAGAATCAGCAATTAAGTTAACATGCATGTCTTTGGACTTTGGGAGGAAGCCAGAGTGTCTAAAGGGAACCCAAGAAGAGACAGGGAAAACATGCAAACACCACACAGAGAGGCTCCAGTCAGACAGTGGATTCAGACCTCGGACCTTTTTGCTGGAGGAGGCAGTGCACCATCATGTACCATACTATCATACTGCCACAGTCAATCATAGTCAAAGAAAACACAGAATTTCCTCTTAATCTGCTTTGACAGTGTTATGTCCTTATATAACTTCATCCAAGATTTAAGAGATTTAAATTGAATTTATACATCTTAGAATCTACTGAAACAGTATCAACATGTCCTGGACTACAGTAGGAGTAATTCATTTATCTTCTGGTAATATCACTTAACAGTATGCTTGTTGATATAGGAGCCCACAAACATAAATGAACCACGGTGATGCTAACAGTGAAAATCTGGCAATTTGGCACTAACCCACTACACTGTGACTTTTCCAACTCTTTTTTTTACGTGCAGAAATTCTCATCAGTGTCTCCACAGCTCGTTGGCAAACTGGGATTTGTTAACGAGAGTCAAAAATTCACAGAAATGTAAACTATCTCACTTGATACTCCTGGACGTTGTGTCCTTAGAATGGATTTATAAACTGATCAGTTGTACTTCTAAAATGTGTGACAGGATTTACAAGACAGGAGAGTGAAGCCAAAGCAAACATGAATGGACACTTGCCAGAGCTTGAACGCGCTGAGGTCAAGCAGTTCCTCTCTAAGCATCAGCAGGTGGAAGGAAAGGAAACAAGGGACACTTGTGACTAAGCAAGACAGGAAAGCGAGTGAAGCTGTAAACATTCGCACATCACATCATATTCACATGATTCACAGGACAGGGTTGTGTTACATGATATCATTTATGCTAATTTATGATCTTGCACATCAGCAGCTTGAATATATTTTACATCTCTACAAAACAGATACACATTCTAAACATCAACTTGGACACTGTTTATCATTATGTCATTAGGTTTATTCTATGGTGATGTTTATTGTACTCATCACGGCATCTTATATGAAAAAGATGCATGGTCTCTGTGGCCAAGGGATTTGACAGACATAAGGCCCTCATTGGAGAACTGCCAATGTACATCACTTCTATGCTACACTAGTGCTATGGGTAATATTAAACTTGGTCCAGTGCGTTTTACTGCACGTTCATACTGCACTTAGATGACTGGTGGTTAGTTTTTCTTTTTCTCCAACCACCCCAATTTCTACACAGTGCACTCTAACAATGAATTCCTCGATAAATTTGTTTTTGCAAATTATTTAGCTTCTGTTTTCAGTTGCTTTAATTAATTTGCTTCTTGTATCTTCTTTAATCTTGAATCCTAAATTAATTGTATTTTTATGTTGTTTTTCATATTTTATTTTATTTTATTGTTTGCAACCTTTTAAATGGTATGATGTAAGCTGATCAGCTATATCAAGAAGAGTTGTTAAAGCTAGGGTAAAGACAAAAGCGACAATAAGTGAAGCAGCAGTATTCAGCTCTCTGTCACCATTATGACTATAAATAGTTTTGGTTTACCCACTTTTCTGTCTGTGGATGAGCAATAGCAGTGAAAAAGTTCAGTTCTGCCTATAGAGTTCACTAAAGTCTAGCTGAACAGCTGTTGCAAATACACCAAGATATCAAGTGTTTTTTCTGCATAAAGTTATACAATGCACACTCATGATAATGCACTGGTGAGGCTAAATCTTTTTAGATTTAAACCACAGAACTGTTCATTTGCTGTGGAGAGGCAAAGAAAAGCAAGCTACAATACAATATCAGAGATTATGTCTACTGACTAAATTCCTTTCACATGCACACATCGAAAGACAACTGTCTACACCAACTGTGATGTAAATCTTGGTAATTCACCAAGGGATGCCACAGCAAAGATGAATGCAGGGTCAGAGACTGGAGAATGAGTGAGTCCCTGGAGAGATTCAGATATCACAGCTCTGTAACTCTTCACCACTGCAGAGAGAGGAAGAGCGAGGTGGCAAACAGCCGAAAGGTGGACTCGACCTTCCTCTGGCAAATCTTAATCAGCACGCACACACACAGACACACACACAGACATACATATAGACACAAAAGCGCGAACCTACACAAGAGCCATGACGAAACAACACCTAGCTGGGGTGTTGGCCCTAAAGTAGCCAGTGAGTAATCTGTTGCCATGACGCCACCTCTCACACTGCTGCCAACGCCATGGCAACAGCTCATTAGGAAAGTGTTTGAGCAGCAGACAAACTTTGCATAAAACATTTCATCAAATGAATGCAGATACATTCTGTTGCACACACTACAACACAAACATGCACAAAGCCGCTGAGAGGTTTTCCTTCTGTATGATGCCGTGACAGCACTTGAGACTGGGGAAGGATGCAGCAGCAGCAGCTGACTGCAGCACTTGACAGATCCCAGCTCAGACTGATGCTCTGGAGGCACGAGTATAACCAAAAACTTTTCCGAAAGTTTTCCTACAGAAGGCACAGTGTGGAAACTAAACAACAATACGAACCCTGATGGCTGGGACAGATGTGTTTTAATACATCTGTCCCAGCCATGTATTAAAATACATCTGTCCCACTGCACCAGCGTAGGCTGAATTGCTCATAATTCATCCTACGCTGTTTTCCCTGTTAAAGTACTGGCGGATAAGTTTGACAAAGTTAAATTGTTGTTTTACAGTTTGTAACTCTAAGAAATGAATGAATTAATGTCTGGCTCTCTTCCATATTGTGTCTTTGGTCCTGTCTTCCTCTGAACACCCCCAACCAGTCACGGCAGATGGCTGCTCCTCCCTGAGCCTGGTTCTGAGCCGGAGGTTTCTTCCTGTTAAAAGGGAGTTTTTTCTCTCATTATCGGCAAGTGCTTGGTCAAAGGGGGTCTTTTAACTGTTGGGGTTTTCTCTCTGTTATTGTAGAATACAAGCTTTGAAGCTTAATACTGTTAACTGTTTGGCTGCCATCACACTATTTTAATGCTCTGATGGTGATCTAGATAATGAGCTTATTAGTTTATGCTCCTGTCCATGTATTTGTAGTTAAATTGTACAATTACAGAAATGTTGTAGTTTTTTCCCCCACCATATTAAATCTAGCCAGAGGTCTACAGGAGTCTTGGTCCTTTTCGTTGACCAGTATTAAACCTTAGTATAAGTTGCCAGATTCCATATTACACGTCCACTCCAATCAAAGTTGAATGAACTAAAATAACTAAAACTTCTAAATTAACATTTTGATCTTAAACATTTACATTCCCATAAGTCCTTGCACCTACCTAGCTTTCTGTTGATTTTATTGTCTTCAAAGGCATCACCATTTACACCATTTATAGTATTCAGGACTACTCTTAAAGAATTCATGTACAAGCTTACCTGGATTTTTACAGAAATATGTTAAAGTGTAGGCGAAGCACCTTAGAAATAAAAGGACAAAACTTCCCCAGATATGTAGTTTTCTAAAACACTGATAAAAATCAAAGTGAAAATAGTTTAAATAATTTTTTGAGGGTTTTAAATAAAACCTAGGAGAAAGTCTGCTGTAAAAATATGCATATCAAAAGTTTTAAAACAGCAAGACTTCAGAGCACAAAAATGGCACGGTGTATTGTATTGCACAAGATGGCATAGCTGGCACATCGGGCATGTCTCCGTGTTTCAGAATATCACATTCAGCGTGCAAATAGGTGTCAAATCCCTCCAAGTTTCCCAACTTTCTCTCCTCCTCCTCCTCCGTGCCATTGAAGGCCTAAACCCAGAATAGCATCCATTCATGTATCAGTTTTCTTCATCAAAGCAAAACAAAACCTGTGCCAGAAAAGGGGACAAAAGAAAGAGAGGAAGGATAAGAGGGGAATACTTCCTCTGCTCGGTTGAAAGGAGAAGCACAAAGAGTTTTTGTTGCGCATCAGTAGAGTCTGTCTCTTGCACGCGTGCCGTAACAAGCATAAGGCAAGTCAAGCATGCACAGCAGTCACAGAAAAAGAGAGAGTTCATAATCAGTGTATGACAGATATCTATCTCTATTATATTCACAAACAATGGAAGTTTAAAACGTGCTACTAACCACGTGAACCAATGAAAAGCTCTGTTGGTGACGGTGTACCCACATTTCTAAACGAATATGCAATTTGCTTTACTGCGAGGCATTAATCATTCTTTGCAGAGTGATTGAGGCATAGTGGTGAAAAGGAAGGAGGAGGAGGGAGGAAGAGGAGGTGGAGAGAAGGCCATATCTCAGACCTAGAAAAGAGCCATCAGCACTGAAATCAATACTCAGGCAAGGACATGTGGAGACCGCAGAGTGAGCTATTTGAGCTGAAGGCAATCCTTCACTGGAAATATCCAAACACTGCATGAATGCCGAGTCCCTACCTGGTACATGTAGGTGTTAAAGTGGGTCCCATTCTGAAGGTGGATCTTGACTGTAGGGTTCATGGTGAATGCTAAACATATCAGAGCCTTCAAATGGACACCCCTTAAAATGAGAGACAGGAAGAGGATGAGGAGTAGTAGGTAAAGGGGGTGAGGATGGTGGAACGGAGGGGTAATTCCTCAGAATCCTGGTCCACAAAGAGTGCAGCAGGGCTAGATAAAACTCCTGTACTGCTCCCTCTGCCAGTCGCTCGGACAACAGCACTCCACTAGTCAGTCTGATATTATTACAGCCTGGGATGAGACACGGCAGGAAAGAAGAATACAAAAACAGGGAGCGGGAGAGCAATAGAAAAAGTGAGGGTAGAGAGATGGATAAACAGGGGCAGGCTGAGGAAAAGAAAGTATGATATTTGGTCAGCGATAAAGACAGAATGAGACAAGAAAGATGAGGATGAAGGAGGGAGGAGAGAGAGCAGCTCGTAGCACATCAGCTGACAGAGGAAGGAAGGGGCAGGGTTTAGACGAGGACTTGGGGCTCTGGCCACCTGTTCTGTGTTGCTTACTCACACACATATACACATGCACGCAGACATGAAAGTTCTGGCACTTAGTGCAGAGGGAGTTTTTAAATCACATTTGGCTGTAATGCTGAGAATTAGCATGAAATTAAACGCTCTATTTCCTCCTAATAAAAAAAACTCCAGTCACTGCTTACTCAACACAAATTCAACAGACCCATTTTCCTCCAGCGTGACATTGCGTGTGCCGAATCTTTCTATTTATAAATGATAGCCTGCTTTGTCCCTTCTCTCCCGGTATAATAGCACAGTGCATGCACTTGGCTGGTCTGAAAGCCCCTCTGGTGATTTATACAGATTGTTAAATCTGCTTTATGATCACAAAGCTAGTTTGTTTTTATTTTTCTGTGGATAAACTGAGTCGTGATAATAATTTTACAATTCCAATAATCACTAAAACTTACCAAATTAAACAGATCACGTGACCCCTAATTAGTGGAGCCACATGATTCTTGGCAGTTGAACACAGCTAACAGCTTGGGACGCTATGGTTACGACTATACCACTATTACTGGAAATGTTCACAGTGCCAATATGAAGATGTCACGTCAAAACACAATTCACTGTCTAGAAAACATAGACATAACCAGCATCAATTGGTTTGTAAAGACCAGTTTTGAAGCATAGCTGCAGCAAGGTTAGGAAATACTATTATGTAATTTATTTATACGTAATTCCTGAACTCATTTCCCTCCTTTATTACTGCTTGAGGGTCTCTCTGCCTTCAGCTTTGTATTTAATAGATGAAACGCACGCTGTAATGGCTTGAGATCAGGGGACTGACCTTGACACTGAGGATTTAAAAGCTACAATACAACTGATCTCCAGTCAGTTTTGCAGCATTTTGAGGGATCTGTCATTCACACTTTCTGCCATGTTATCAATAACAGTGCCACTGCCATGTTTGACAGATGATGTGAGTGTAACCAGTGGTTTGTGACTTTTTTTTTAAAGTCCTCTGTATTTCCATTCATGAACACATGACGATAGCATACAATAGTATGGCTACCTCCTCAAGAGTATTCTTGACTTGGTCTGATATTGTGAAGTTTTTCTTATGCATGGAAATAATTCATGCACTCTTCTGTGGTCTTTCAGGGCTTTTGTTGTGAATTTCTTCTTCTTAAGAATGAACCAGTCTGTTGATTGGGCAATGTTGGTGGTTTTAAGTGTAATGGTCTTACTCATTTGCACTGACATCTAACCCTGAAATGTTATAAAAAAAAAACAAACATATTCAAGGCTTTGAATCAACTTATTACATCTGCTTCATTTGTCATTAAATACCAAGGAAACAGGCCTCACCTGGCCATGAAACTGCTTGTTAGTCAACTCTCCGATTATTTTTTGAGCCTCTGGAAATGGTGGATTGTGTATGAAAGTAGATGTAATTCTTACAAAACTTATTCAAAACTTGTGTAAAACTCACTGAATTAAAGCTAAAGACAAATCAAGTATTGATTTGAAATCCCTGTGGAGGTGTACTGGAGAAGAAGAGAAATCCCTCTGTTGCATCAGGAGGGGCATCCAGTGTAAAACTCTGACAAAGCAAACATACAGAGCAACACACTGTGGTAAGTCCTAGTGACAAGGGAGCAGGCAAAAGCAGCTTCTTTTTTACCTAAATGTTGGATATTTAAGACTTTATGTGTTAGGAAAAGTTGTGTCACAGACTGTACAACCAAAGAAATACAAACTTGTATTTTACAGTTTACACTGTGTAAAATTGTACAGTGTAAACTGACAAGAGAGTGCCAAACAATGATTGCTGACACAGCTGATAGCTGCTAGCTGTCTGCTAACTGCCACCTGAGCTAGTTTGAGTCATTCTATAAACTTTTTACCATTTTTGTGCCTTTTGAAGATTTTTTTTATGATATTTTTTAGACAAAAATTATGGCTTACTATACTAAGACTGTCCCCATTTAGGGGTGAGTGAAATCTTAGTATTGTTTCAGTGCTAGCAGTGTGTTTGTAATGCAGACCTTGGTCCTTGGCTTCACCTCACTAACCAAGGTAGTTCAGGTTAGCTGATAGCACTCCACACTCTTCTGACCGTCACTTCTGACTCCACAAAACCAACCTAGAGCCATAACTCCAAACTTAGGCCTTCAGTACAGATGTCCATAAGTCAACAGGTGACATCACAGCAGCTACCTCCAAATTCTTTCTTTATCTCTTGTAAGTTATACAACTTTGCTAAAGTTGTTTAGCATTAACCGACTAGCATAAAACCTAGCAGGCAAGGTTTTATAAAACTCAGTCTTACATTTTATCTACAGTGTTCTCAGATAACACATAACGTGTCAGTTCTCCCCAAATGCATGATTGCAGTTCTCGCTACAAAGTGCAGCCCAACCAGTTATTAGGTTTAGGGGGTAAATACTTTTTCACATAGAGCTAGCTAGAGTTTTCAGGATAGTTTTTTTTTCCATTGATAAATGAAATTATCATTTAAAAACTGCATTTCTGTATTTACTTGGGTTGTCTGATGATTTAAAAAAAGAAGAAATCAGGAACTGGGTAAATACTTTTTTCACAGAACTGTATGTACATTAAGCATCTGTGAATAATGTTTTTAATTTTTTTTTCTTCTTTAGCTTTTATTATGACAGTTAATTCTGGAGAGGAAAGGTGGGAGAGTGAGCAAGAGGAAGGCATGCAGCAAATGGCCCTGAGCTGTAATAACCCTGCAGCGCATGGGTTGCCTGCTCAACCCAGTGAGCTATAACAGCGCCCCAGAGTAACATGTTTAAGCTTATCGAACCATTAAATTCATATCTTAACCTTTATGTATGCATCTGTATTGCTTTGTAAACAGGTAAGCTACAAGCATATTCACTGCTACTGTGGACTGGAGTCAGTTTCTTTGTATATAGAAAAATAAACTGCCCACTTAAGGTAATTCTGTTTCAAATTATACAGTCATTCACAATTGCTAAAACTGGTTCACACAAGCATTGCAGCTGAGTGGTACTATGGTTACGTTGTATGTAATGACTATTTAGTTACAACTCCTATTGCTATTTTCATTTAAATTTCATTACACTTTGTGTGCTCATTAATTCTCATCTTCTCCTCTTGTTCTTCATCTCTCACATTAATGTTTAGTCACTAAAAATGTATAATAAAACTCATTTAAAATCCCAATCCCTGGGAGTGGCATCGCATAAATGTAGAAGAAGATGTGAAAATGGTTCCTGTCTACAGGTCTACTTGCTTGCACCTGGTTGTCAAGGAAACAGGGGTTTGCAGAAGAGAAAGAGAGAACAGAAGATGACTCAGTGAGACAGACAAGTCTCCACACATCAAAACATCCTTTAATGATTTTTGGTGACTTCCGACGGTAACTGACAAGAGCTTACTGCAGGCTTGTGCCTCAGCCTCTTTGAGTAGCCAAACGCAGCGGACACCACTGGTGGCCGGGTGAGTGACGTGGAGAGGCAGAGACCCCTACTGGCATCACAAGGTATTCAGACAAACTAGTAGCAAACCAAACACACACAAACTTTCACACAGAAACAGGTCAAATGGGTATTTCAGGATTCCATAAACAGCTTTGGAGCAGCCAAAAGTTTTCAAAGAGGGAAAAAAAAGTTACCATGTGCACATGTAGTTCTTTTGCAGAGGTGAGAAGAAGGAGATACAGGAAAACAAGAGTTCCAACAACCAGTAAAATCTGCTGCATGTTGATAACTACTCCTTGACATCAGTGGGAGCCAGTATTGGCAGAACCTGGGATTTATTGTCAGAGACAAAAACACAGAAACAACTCGACACACAAACATCAGCAAGCAGCACAGTCAAAAACACTCGAAACCCAACACATTTGAAAGCATATTTTCTGCAGCAGAATCCACAGAAGTGCTAGACCTCTGACTTTTTTTTTTATCTGACAGCCTCTCACAGCTTTTTCTCTCCTTCGTTTCTTCTCCTTCACCCTTTCTCGTTTTGCGGCTGTCTAACTGCACCTGATTGCTTCTTTCACACTCAATCCACTCTAGCTTCTCTCTGCACAGGATCTCATCCTCTTTTTTTTCTTCTGCACTTCTTCTCTCTTTCTCTCCTCTTTCCAGTCTTCCCTGTTTTTTCCCCCCTCAACCGTAGCTAATCTCAGCTGAAACTTCCCTCGATGGAGAGCGGCCATTTTACACCCTAACATTCAGTAACATGGAGCAGAAGGCACCACCTCTATGCACAATCATGAATAACAAATGAACACATGTATTATCTATACAAAGGTTATGGGTTTGGTGTGTAGGGTGGATTTAAGCCTTCCCAGTGTATACAGACACCAAACAAAGAACATTACAATGATAGTTGTCGTTTCGTCCACAAGTCTAACAAAACAATGGTAAATTCAGACTTAGCCTTTATTTTGTTACTGCAATCAATTCCAATTAAAATTTCAATTTATACCACTAATAAAGCACATGATAACAAAGCATTAACAAACACATGGAAAGACTTGTGCAAACCAAGCAAAGCATTAAACATAATATAATACAACTGCGTTCTGGTGCCTAGCAAAATATACTTGTTTGTTGACAGTTAAATGACATGATCAGTACCACTCTCATACTGGTTTATGCCAGCAACTGGCACATTTAGCTTGCCCTAAAAACAGGAAAACAACAAAGCTTCCTGGGCAATGCTCAAAACAATTAAAGGAACACTTTTTAATCAGAGTATTGCATCAAGTCAGTTCAACTTCTGCAATATTGCTCTGGTTAGTTAAGTAGCAGATGGGGTTGTTTATCAGTTTTAGCTGCTTTGGTGTTAATTAAATTAACTAGAGGGGCAACAATGAGAAAACCACCAAAACAGAAATGGTTTTACAAGTGGAGGCCACTGACATCCCCCCCCCCCCCCCCATCATCTTTTCTGACTGTTTATTTTCTCTAGTTTTGCATTTGGTTATGCAAAGTGTCACTACTGATAGCAAAAGTGTCATGATCCTGGGCCATGTTGGCCCAACATTCTTAGTTTTCGTGTGTTTCGTATTTTGTTCTTTATTTATGCCGTGGTTCCTAGGTTGTTCTGTTAAGATGTTCCTTATTTGATTACCCCCTGTGTGCCCCTCTGTGTATCTCTGAGCCCTCGTTTCCCCTCCTTGTGTTTCATTCAATGTTTTCCCCAGCCCGTTATGTCTGTTCTCTCTCTCTCCTCCTGTCTGCACCTCTGTGTACTTCCTGTTTTACTTTGACAGTCTCCCGCCAGTGTTGTGTTTACTCCTGCCGTGTCTCGTTATGATTATCTGTATCAGCTGTGTTCCCCGTGTGCTCCCACTTCCCTCGTTAACCCTCCGTGTATTTATGTGCATGTCTCCTCCCCGAACCTGTGTGCCTTTCTGTGTTCCCTCGGTCCTCAGTTAGCGGTCCCAGTTTAGTTCTGTTTCTTTGTGAAACCTGCAATAAAGCAGTGATTTTGAGTTCAGCTTTTTGTCTCCGTGAGTTTTGCGTTTGGGTCCTCATCTGCCTCCACACAGCCCGTTTATGACAAAAAGGCAATACCTGGACCCTACAGAGGTTGCACAGGTAGTCCAAGTCCTCCAGGATGGCACATCAGTACATGCCATTGCCAGAAGATTTGCTGATTCTCCCAGCACAATCTCAAGCACATGGAGGAGATTCCAGCAAACAGGCAGTTACTCTAGCAGAGCTGGACAGGGCCGTGGAAGTTCCTTAATCCATCAGTAGGACCTTTGTGCAAGGACAAACAGGATGAGCTTTGCCAGAGCACTGCAAAATGACCTCCAGTAGGTCACTGACATGAATGTCTCTAACAAAACAATCAAAAACAGGGCTCCTGGGCACTGTGGAGCCCAACTGGAATTTGCCATAGAATACCAAAGTTGTCATGTCCAACACTAGCTCTCTGTGATTTTCACAGATGAGAGCAGGTTCACCCTGAGCACATGTGAAAAGAGTCTGGAGAAGCCGTGGACAACATTCAGTTGCCTATTACATTATGCAGCCCGATCAGTTTGGTGATGGGTCAGTGGGTGGTGGGTCATCTCTTCAACAGGCTATGCAACGGCACCCTGACTGCCATGAAATTTCCCCTTGTGGGACTAATAAAGGTATATCAATTCAGTTCAATTCAATTAGTTATTAGTATGAAATCCTTGGACTCATTGTCAGACCCTATGCTGGTCCTGTGAGAGCATGCATGCATTTCCTGGAGGATGAAGGAATTGATACCATTGATTGGCCCCCACAATCATCTGACCTAAATCTGCAACATTATATTTTGGTCCATTTGACGCCACCAAGTTGGACCTCAGACTGTTCAGGAGCTGGTCCCGCAGAACACCATCCATCATCTGTTTGGTACAATCTACACAGTATCATTTTGTGTTGCTGCAATGAAATCTTGGCAAAATGAACTAGGCTGCTGCATCATTGGTTTTTGAGTTGTTTTTGAATTCAGCCTTCTGCAGGGTGATTGTTTTAATTTCCACCAAATGAGGCATTGCCCTTTTGTTCCTAACACATTACCCGGTCCACATCAGTACAGATATCCAGCATGATGTTTTTTTCCCATTGAGAGCTGATGTGTTTTCTAAGTGTTCCTTTAAATTTTTGAGCAATATGTAAAAATGTGAGCTTTCTGTTTTTAACCACAAAAGCACCAATCCAATATGATCAGTTGGATATCTGTCCAACAAACTGAAACAATCAGATGGAGTAACCCTGTCTGTCTCCTACAGAAAATACATTTGTACACAGTAAACTTGAAACAGCAAACATTTTTCTGGGTTATAACAGCTTAACGCAGGATGCTGTTATATCATTTCACGCAGAAATTAAGCACTTGTATTCACACTGCTCTTCCCCATTTGTTATACAGATATCAGGCACAAAGTCACTCTGGGAAGATTCATCCATCCTTTTTCATCACCACCTTCCTCATCACCTCATTCGCTTCCTCCTCCTCCTCCTATCCTCATTTTTTCTGCCACCTCCTCTCTTCTGCCTCTGTTTAAAGCACTTGTGTCAGCTCTGTCTCGCTCTCCTGCTGTCCTCATCATTCAGTCATAGTGCGTGGCTTGAGTCTTTCCATCTTCACCTTCACCCTGCCCCCCCTTAAGCTCTTGGCTTGCCCAGAAGGAAGCCTCTTACTTACACAATGCACAATATCACTGCAAACAACAGACACGGGTTGTAAATACATCTACACAGATTCTGCATAGAGTACATTACTTACCAGTCTGTCCCGCAAAGGGAAAGGACAATTTACATCACAATTTTATCACATTTATAAAACAAAAATTAACATTAACCCTATTTTTTAAATTCAAATTCTAAAGAAAGTAATTCCTAACCAGCCAGTGCGTTACACTAAGACTGACTGATTATTTTTATTTATGCACTCCTACTATACACTGAGTCTTTTCCTGAAAAACACACAAACTAGCACACTGATACTCCAGAGACCACACACACACACACACACACACACACACACACACACACACACACACACACAATCTGTCCCAGCTGCTCTGTTTTTGCAGATGAAAGTGTATAACAGTTCTAGAGGAAAGCATCAAACACAGCTGTATTAATATTAATCTTCATACTCAGAGTAAATAAACTGCTCCAGAGGAGTGTCCGGCATAATTTTAAATAATCTGTGCTCTTCCCAGTGGTTCATGTAGTTAAAAATCTCAAGGAGTAATGAGTAGTGTGTGTGTTTGTGCATGTTTGTGGAGTTCACGAAGGCTGCTCTTGCCCTTCACAGAGTGCAAACTGCAGTGGCAGGATGTAACTCTACACCGGTGAGAGAATGTGTGTGTGTGCGCGCGCGTGTGTGTGTAAGTTTACGATAACTGTAACTATAATGACAGAGCCACAACAAGCACCTCTCATGGTGCCTGAAAGTGAGGCATCACACTGCTGTCCCGTCCTTCTCACACAGCCTCCGTCCTTGAAAGCACATGGATGGGAGCATAGACTGTGGGGCTCGTGTTGGCAACGAGCCGGCATTATGGCTGTAAAATCACACTGCAACATTTTTCATGTTCTTTCGAATTTTAGTGACATTTATGCAAACTAGCTTGTTGCTTTGTTTGCATATTTAAAATGTAACAATTTCAAGCAGCTCGTAATCCACACAATAATTGCTTTAATGTCAAGCGGAATTTCATGGTGACAGCTTTATCCCGAAAATTGTGTTTTACATTGAGAGAGTTTGCAGTTTTACAATACAGTATATTCAAGGGCAGTTTGGCTTACAGCAGTTTGTCTGCTATAAGGCTTCAACCAGCATTTCCACATTATAATATGTATCTATATTATCTGTATTTATACTTTATTCAAAGTATATTTTTACTGTGAGTTTTGTTCATTCATCAGAGCCTATTAATTCAAACATTTTATTCCAAAAGACATGGTGAAAAGAAAATCTCTTTCTGGGTGTCGTCAGAATTTCATGATTTATGGTTTGATGACAAGATCATGTTAAGTGAGGGCTTAAAATGAAGAAGTATTGTCCAACAATGGCTCTAGTGTAATCCACTAATGACATGTAAGAATAAAGAGACACATAGCTGCAAGATAGGTGGAACTATACTATATCTGGCCATTTATTTCTTCATTTTGTGCATTTTGCCTGACTGATAAATCGATCTGTCAGACCAATACCGATATTTAGTGATTTAAGAATTGGACATTCTGATATCTTGGTACTTTCTCTTTCACACACGTGAAACATAAATAATTTTTGCTAACATTTGTTATAGTTGTTGTCTTTGTTCCAAACACCTTAAGGGAAGCTGTGGTGTGCCCTCTGGAGGATAAACTATGCAACATCAACACGCATAACATTGTTTCATCGTTTTTAACTGTCATTGTCTTCTGTTATGAATGCTGATAAATCAGAAAATAGCTCATATCCAAGGATAATATTAGCCTGCTAACAAATTGGTAGGGCTTGAGTTTGCAAATATCTGAGTGGGTATCTTATAAGCATCCAGTATAACACTGTTTGATATTAAAGTGTGCTCCGGCTAAATTGTATGTTAGAGACTGAATTCCTCAGAGGATGTTATTCCTGGTTCATAGAGCTCTGGACTGCAGGACATGAAAGGCTCTGCCACCAGCTTAGGAATGTGAACACACACACACACACACACACACACACACACACACACACACACACACAGACAGCTCTTTAAAAAATGATTCGTCTCTAATCTGGTCTGTATTATGATGGCCATGGTATGAAGCATTACAGAATTGTGCGTATGTGTGTGTTTGTGCGCACATCTATCACAAGGCTCTGGATGATTTATTTATGAAATGTGATTTTTCTTTCTGGAGCTCTTCAGCCTTGTAACGCAAGCTCACGCGCTCATTCACTCAGTCACTTACTCAAACACACACGCATGCATGGACACACACACTGGTCACTCTCAATCATACTTTACTGTTACATTGATCTACAGTATTTGCGCTACCAAAAAATGATTGTTTATTTTGGGATATGTGGATTTAAATCCTGTGTGTGTGTGTGTGTGTGTGTGTGTGTAATTTTTAGTGTGTTTCTTCCTGCATTTGTGCCTATATTGTGTTTATGTCTGAAGTTACTATAACTTTCTTTCTTTTTCGCCCGCTGGTTTAATCCCACACAAAGTACCGTTCCCTTTCCTTATGACTCACACTGTGACAGCTCATTCCCACTGAACAGCCGGATGCTTTTTATGTCACAGTGTGTGTGTGTGTGTGTGTGTGTGTGCATTCAGATATTTTAAATTAACAGTTATACTGAATTGCATCAGAGTCCTTAAAACTTTAGTTGAATAATCTTTTTAATTATGTATTGCGATGCCTTTTTGGTTGTAGCTCTATGAAACAGAGTCTTCAAAAGTGGTGGGTGGAAAAATGGAGGAGAAAGAAGAAAATATTCATGGGAGTGGGTGTGGCACAGATTGCGTGAGTAACTTCTCTGCCACTTCTTTGCTCTCTGTGTGTGTATGTGTGTGAAGTGAAGCCAGTCACACTGAGTGACTGAGTGAGCTCATCTGTTCTGGGGGCCTATAAATATTGTAGATGCCATGCGCCTGCAGTAGACCTTCTCGGCAAGCTACTGTATGATGTCATCCTGGCACACCTCTAACTAATACACACACACACACACACACACACACACACACACACACACACACACACACACACACACACACACACACACACACACAGCTGTGCTGCCAAGTCCTAACATCCATAGCAAAGCTAGGGTGTGGTACGTAGGTAGACAGGGATGCAGAGCCCATGGATGTTGAATAAATCAAAGAAAGCTTAAACTATAGCCTTTCTTTGCTCGTTTTTCATCTTTCATCTTCAGTTAAAGTTAATATTAGTTTTATTTATACAGCACCATTTCAGAACCACTCATCTGCAGAGACTCTACAGTATTATAGAGAAAGAGTCCCAGTGACCACGTGACGCTCCAATGAGCAATCACTTGGCAATGGTGAGAGGGATGAATTCTCTTTAAAAAAAAGAAGACACCTCCAGCAGTACCAGGCTAATCAGTTAACTTGTGTACCCACCATCACTTTCTGATCTGTACTAACTAATCCAGCCAGTGTTGATTTCTTTTTTCAAATTACCCCATGCACAGAAGGCAATAATTGTTTGTGTATGCTGTGCATGAGTGTGATGTCACTAGACACCTAAAGTACTGGCAAGTGCAGACTCTGTGAGGGCAGTTCATCACTAACACCATCTTCTTATACAAGCTTCCAATATTTGTAGTTGTATACACTCACTTAACATCTGACTGAGTACTTCTACACAAAGAACTGGCCACATTTTAAAGGTACAGTGTTTAAAATCTCACCACTAGATATCAGCAGATTGTAGACTGCAGTCAACTGAGCTCTTTTTTTTTATTAATCCAAATAAGTGGGTGTAAAACTTTGTGAAAGGAGTCCAATACGAGTCGATGAGTCAGTGAAGCTCACTTCTGTTTGACAACAGCGATACAGAGGTGAGTTCATGAGGATATCCTGAACTTCTCTGTCAGTAAGTGCTGCCGTTGGCTAGTGTTAGCTGCTGTTAGCTGCTGTTAGCTGCTGTTAATGAAGTGTTTGAAATGGACCTAGCATTGCTGGACTCAGACACTTAGCAAACAAACTCATACAATGTGAGAATGTCCAAACATAAGCTGTCATAATGTTAGCTTATAACCAACTGTTCTTGTTGTTAGCCTTCTCATTGTCAGCTGTCTGGCAACGGGAAGATGGCATGTCTAATCTGCTGACTATAAGTAATTGTGACAATAAATAAGTATGTTTATGCACATTTGCATGTGTTAGAGCCCTGACTTCAGTTCTGGAGATGAAGCTTGAGGTGAGGAAGAGGATGACATTTTATCCAGATGCCGGTCATGTTGTCTCCTTAGCGTTTTTGCTTCTTTGTGAAGAGAAATCCTTCTATACAGGTATGATCCTTTATATCTTGAGTCTGAAGGTGCAGACATTAATTAAAATTTGCCTTGAGCACAGTCTGAGTGAATACCCATTAGGTGATTACTGTGTGCAAGTTTGAGTCTGACCAATCCTGTGTCAAGTTTTGCGATTCTTAGAGCTTCATTGCATCTCTTTCCATACTATATATGAGATAAAGTATCTACAATCGGTTCTTCCCGGTTGTTCTTCCCTGGCCAAGCATTTACCTTCCTTTCACAGTGAACAGAGGATTCCCCCACACAGTCCTTCAGCCAAACCCACTAACACACTGAGCTACTCTGCTTTGGCAGTCGATCATCGGCAGCAATCAAGGTTTAGGCTACACACGCCAGAGAATAAACATGCACACACACACATACACACAAAAAACCTTCACACATTAAAGACACAGACACAACAGATTGTTGATCTTGTGCAGGAGGAATTCTGTTTGTACATCATGCCAATCAGATGAGAAAATATGCACGCATACACATACAGTGCAGCTGATAGCTCATGCCCTATGGGATAGAGGGTGTGAGGAAGTAAACACCATAGCCCCTCCTCCGTATTTCCCCGGAGATTGAATTTGCAGGGCTTTGAAAGAAGAGGAGGAAAAAGAAAAACCCTGAGCCTGCACGTGAACATAAGCACCCAAAGTACTGCATGTAGAGTCCAACTGACCTGACGACTGACAGATAGAGATGTTCATGGGGCACAAGGACAGAAAGCAAGACTGAAGCCTCTATATCAGGAATGCTATATTGTACGTGTAGCAGTATGTGGGTGACTGTGGGACTCTTTGGCGCTGTGTCGTTAGGGTGAGGGGAAAACTGGAGGGACGGACGTATATTCCGTTGGGTCAGCATTAAACAAATGCCAGCTAGATGTGGTGTATTCCCACTGGGTAGTTGTGCAGAGTCTATATGTTTGCGTATGTGTGTAAATGTGCATACGTGAACATATGTGTGTGATAACAGTGATGCACTGCAGGGGTGATCAGGAAGGGGAGGAGAAGGGATTTTTTTCACTGCCAAAAATGACAGGAATAAAAATAACTTGAACAATATGACTAGGATAAAATAAACATGCTGACCTGGAGCACACACACTCACACACATTTAGCTGATCCTGCAGTTTTAACAAATGCCCGGCTACAGTATCAGTCAACTCAAAAGGTTTTTCCACTTGTATTATTTGCAAATTCCTGGCTACAAGTAGTAATGATTAGCTATAAATAAAGAATAATGCCACAGCCTTAAAAAGAATTCCCTAGAGTGTGCTGGGTCAAATTCTCTAAATCTAACAGCCTGGAAGGATTAACAAATTAATAAATAAATAAAAGTGGGAATATTACATAAATTGAACAGATGAATTAAAATGGTAAAATCCTTGAACTCTTATAGAGTAACTTTAAGAGTAGGAACTATAGAAGCTATGGAAATGATATAAAGAGATAGAAGAAAAGCAGCCAACACGAAAAAATGTTTCTGAAGACATATAGCAGGGAAAAAAAGTACTGCAAAAAAGAATGTTTTCTTTTTCTTTTTCCTTACGCTGTGTGGGAATGCTACGATGCACCCACTGCCCTGGCAGAAAGTCTACAGTCAATCTGGACCAATTAGAGCACAGATATGTGGGTGCGAGAGTGTGTGTTTGTGTGTGTGTTTGAGTGTGTTCGCCCTCCAGGGTGCTCCAACCCCCCATAACACAGCTCACGCAAGATAACAGGGAGAAGAGAAGAGAAGAGAAGAGAAGAGAAGAGAAGAGAAGATTTTGTCATTCGGGACACAAGATGCTGGCTGAGAGCGAGCTGAGAGAATAAGATACAGAGAGAGGAAACACAGGATCAGATGGAGAAGGGAAAAAATGAACCGGTCACAATGACAAAAGGATGTGACTGAAACTGGAGAAGTAGAAGGGTGGAGAGGAATATCCAAGGATAGCAGCAGAAGTGGTGGGGGGGGGGGTGCATTGCCTAATGCAGACTACAGAGCTTTACATGATCTTTATGTAACTCAGCTACAGGCACTTCCTCTCTGTCTCAGTGTTTCTCCACCTCTCATTCACACTTGCCCTCATTGCCATGCTCTCTGTCTCATTTACAAGAGGACTGCTTCAAAATTTAAACGCCTTTCCGTGGAGTGATTTTAGTCACCTTCACTAAACTTGAGCTGAGCAGATGAGTGTGTACGCCTACTGCACTCACTACAGCACCATTTTACACAGGGCTTGCAATTAAAATGGGAAATTATATTCTTACGGTACCCCTGCGATGATGTAAGGGGTATTAGCTCACCCTTTACACCTGGAAATTGCAAGATTATAAAGTCATAATGTTTTTCTAAGGTAATGCAATCAGTGTTTGTTATGCTGCACTTGTCCACCTAATTCCAGAAATAACATGCTGTTCTGGTGTCATGTTACGGATGGAAACTGTCCCCATTACATACTGTAGACTGCAAGCTAACAGTGAACATATGAATCATTCTAAACTGCTAAAAGTGTAGGGGGTTAACGATTAATGGTAGGTGACTGTTTTAGGAGTGACTTATAGATTTGTGAAGTAGGAGGATTTACCACTGACGTTAACTAAGGACAGCACAGTTCTAGTCAAATAAGGGTTCAGTTTTGCATACATTTGGAAAAATGTGACGGATTTTTTGTTTTTAAAACAACAAAGCATTCTGAATCTGCTAAAGCTCTGACTGACTTCTTATCCTCGAGAAACAGCAGCTAGGGCTTAGAGGTATCAGAAGCATCCAACTGCACCAAAGTGACAGGAAGAAAAACAAAGAAAGTTGAAATAAACAAACTAAACAGACCACTTGACACGTTGAATTAATCAGGAACTTCTGGGTTTCTCTGTTAAGGAACGGTGATGACAACACGCATACCAGAATAATCAAGGAAAGCTCCTCCTACCTTAAAAACCTTTTGGAAAATTGGACAGTAGCAACTTGTAGTGGACACTTTCTCTTCTAATACTGTTACTGTGTGTTGAGCCTATCCTTGATCAATTTAAGTCTGATTGTGTTAGGGACAGACTGAGAGTCAGTGTGAGTGAATGAAAAGTGCTACTGACGTGTGGAATTTAGGGCAAGAAGAGACGTTGTGAGGCATATGGCGGAGAAAAGAGAGGAAGGCAGCTAAGTGTGAATGATGCTTTTCTTGCACTGGGGCAGACCACGTCACAGGCCTCATTATTATAATGGCCACCACAATGCTTACTGACCTTCATCATCAACAGATAAAGTTGGCCACGGAGAAAAAGTGTGTGTGTGTTCTTCTGTCAGTTATTCAGGCAATTACAATATGAGGGGGAAGATGGTCTAGGCTGTTAGCATTGTAATTAAATGTACCACAGGGGCTTTACAATGCAGTTAGCAAACAAAAGATACCATACAGGCAATCTTAATAAATGGACACACACATACACCCATAATGTAATGATTTCAGGCTACTACAAAGGCTCACTGGACTTCCTGGTTTGGGTCAAGTAAGTGCACACATGCACTTCAACTTGCATGTTAATAAAACCCTCATAAAAAAAGCAAAATTGTGACTTTTATCTAGTTTTGCTTTATCACGGTAACACGAGATGGTAAAATCAATCGCACGCTCGGTCCAGAAACACTGTGCGAGGAGAGTGTGGAGGTTTGTGCCGAAGTACAACATCCTAGCAGCAGTGCTCCCATCTAGTGCTCTCAGAGCAAAGCTGTAAGTACAGTGAGCTGGCTGAGAGATATGAAGAATTATGTGGCAGAACGATAGCTAACTAATAGACCTCTCAGCGCACACACTTAAAGCCATCACAACTGATAAGACAGAAGAGTGAGGGAGCGAAGGAGAACCATTCCTTGAAGAGAGAACAGATCAGTCTTTTACTAATGTGTTAATACGGGTATTGAATCTTCACTGACTCATAAGTATTCATAGATTTCTGGTTTCATACAATGTGTGCATTATGGAAAACAAGCAGACACCAAAAACAATTTAACCGAAGATGATGACGAGAGGTGCTGGAACAAGTTCGGCTCAAAGAAACAGCAACAGAACTTGTATTTGTGCGTGCACGTGCGCGTGTTTGTGTGTGTGTGCACATAAAACTCTGCACAGTGTCTGAGTTGAGTGTCTACACCAACCCACGTGTCTGTGAATGGAGCTGGAAGTAAATGAATAACAGACTGCAGCTGAGAACTGAGGCATGTTGTAGGTGGTGCTGAATAACTGGCTCTTGATTTAATACAGAGACTAGATGATCTAAAGAGCTATCTGTGAATGTACATGCACCAAAAATATCTTATTAGTTCCTCCAGTATGTACTCCGTGAACTCCTGCTGTTTAAATCAGCCTTGCGCTGTGTCTGTTCTGCACGGAAAAGTCAATGTACTGTGGGTGTCATCATGTGTACTTTGATGTCTGGCCAGACATGATGGTGCTCTGAGCTGTTTAAAATCTCACATCAGTACATACATCTTTGTGTGAAACACTGTAACTGTTTATACATTGATGTGTGTGTAGCTGTGCATGAGTGTGATGTATCAGCCCAGTTGGACACTTACGTACTAGGAACTGCTGACTGTGTACAGGCAATTCATCACTGGAACTGTTTTCTTATGCAAGATTTCAGTACGTAGTTATATGTTCGTGGCCACTTTATAGAATAGAATAGAATAGAACAGCCCTTTACTGTCACTGTGCATGTACAACAAAATTGTAGAAGGATCATGCCAATTAAATACACCATTCAACTGCTTGTTAATGCAAATGTCATATAAGTCAATCGCATGCATTAGCTATTTAGATCTGGTCATGATGCCCTGCTGAACTTAACAGCGATCTTAAAAATGTGGAAGAAAGACAATTTAAGGGACTTTGAATGTGGCATGGTTGTTGGTGCCAGATGGGCTAGCATTTCATAAACTGCTGATCTGCTGGGATTCTCCCACACAAACATCTCTAGAGTTTACAGAGAATGTTTTGAATAAGAGAAAAAAGAGAAATCCAGTGAGCTGCAGTTCTCTGATAGAAAATGAGTCTTCAATGCCAGAAGTCAGAGAAGAGTGGTTAGACTGCTTCGAGCTGATGGGAAAGAAACAGTAACTGAAATAATCGGTTATTATAAACAAGGTATGAGGAAGAGCATATCTGAACACACAACACATCAAACCTTAAAGCAGATGGTTATGAAGCAGCAGAAACCCACGCTGAGTGCCACTCCTGTCAACTAAGAACAGGAAAATCGAGACTACAATTCCTACTGGCTTAACAAAATTGGCTAACAGAGGATTTGAAAAACATTGCATTTTTGGATCAGTCTTGGTTTCTGCTGCAAAATTCGAATGGTAGGGTCAGAATTTGGTCTAAACAACATGAAAGCACAGATTTGTTCTGCCTTGTAGCAGTAATTCAAGTTGTGATGGTGGTGTGATGATGTGGGAGATATTTTCTTGGAACATTATGAGTCTCTTAGTGCCAAATTGTTTCTGACCATGTTTACAGTGTACCCATCTTCTGATGGCTGTTTCCAGCAGGATAATGTGCTCACAAAGCTCAAATCATCACATCAAGTGGGTTTTTTGAAAATAACAATACATTGACTGTACTCAAATAACCTTCAAAGTCAGGAGATTTCAATCTAATAGAGCACGTTTGTGATCTAGTAGAACCAGAGAGTTACATCATGGACGTGCAGCCAACAAGTCTGCAGCAACTGTGTGATGCTATCACATCAATATGGACTAAAACCTCTGAGAAATGCTTCCAGCACCTTGTTGGATCTGTGCACAAAGGAGTGTCCAGCCCAGTACTAGGAAGATCTATCCTGTTAGGTTGACTCATTTTGTAAAATACAAATAAAAACTCATATTTTATTTTTCACAACTCTTGCCCCTTTTTAGACATGAAGTAAATAAATGGAAGCAAAAAACAAAGCAGAGAAGTTTTTGTGTACATTTAAAAACTTCCAGTATTACTTAAACAAGCTTATGGTTTTATGTTTGTTAAGCATTTTACTCCCTTACAAATATTTTTTTAAAACTGTTAACGAGCTAGTTCATTAGTGCTGGGACATTGGGTAGCAAGTGCAGCGCCCATTCCATTTCAAGCAATCAAGATAAAAGATGGAGACACAAGATCTAAAATTTACAGACTGATGGATCTCACTCTCGACAAAATCATGTTTAGCTAAATCTGAAGAAGATAGAACAGAGTAATTTAACTTCAAGCGCAATAAAGCCATGTTTTCAAAAATAATTTTCTAGATTCAGCATTTACACATTTATATATTAACAACTGGTCAATTAAATAATGAGTAATTCTAGAAAATTTAGCTAGTTGTTTTAGCTTTATGCTAAGCAACAGTCAAATCAGTTGATTATCTATTCACTTGACTATGCCTTTTGCACTGTCTATAATGTTTGACCAATATGATTACAAGTAGAAAACAAAGTCTAGTATCCAGTATTTGTCTTGGCCTGTTTATACTATATCATTGTTTTCCACAGAAAGGCCTATTTAGAGTGAAGTTTGTCCTAGCAGTGTCAGAGAGTGGGCGTCTAATGCCAGAAGCATTAGAGCCGGCAATCGCTCGTACCTGTCCAGGAACAGGACGGAAATACGATCAATTAATGCTAATGCTGATCTGATAAATGTGCAAAGAGGCAAAGGTTTGCAGAGATGTTAGCCACAGCAACTTTGATGTTATCACGAGTGTCCCTAAGCTAAACTTCGCTCTGTTACTCAGCAGCTTCCATGTCACTCAAATTACTTAATAACTCCAGTTCATGAAGTCCAATGATATTTTCATTTTTCAGGGGTAAATATCACTAATACATGCTCATTTATGATCCTGAAATTGATGCAACATAAATAATTAAACAAGTACAAATAAACACATGTTAATGTATGCCTGTGGCCAGTTCATTTCATACAAATGCATGAAATACTTCAAATAAGCCATTAGCTATTTACAGCAACATTTGCCTTACTGTGTCCTCATCCCAAATCCTGCTTTTCACTTGCACTGCTATGCTCTTGCAGATCAATGTGTGTGTGTGTGTGTGTTGGTGAGTGTGCGTGGTATTGACAGCCAACAGTGGGGGGTGGGTGCTATGTTGTGAGACACTGACAAGCTCTATTTCATGGAGGCAAAGATGCATTTTGAAGTTCTTTAAATCCTTTTAAGGGTCCAGCAGGAGACTTAGCTTCTCAAGCTGCTGCTGCCTTTGCTGCTGTTTATGTCTCTTGCTGGGGAAAAGAAGACGTCCCGAACCCAATATGTGTGTATGTGCCCATACAAACACATTTTCAGAAAAGTTTTTATGTACATTTGGGAAATGTACATAAAAACTAACCACAATATTGAAACCATTTTAACCCTATATCTTACCTACATTATGTATTATTTGGAGACGCAAGAACAATGCATCTGTTTTTGGAAATTAAAACATGCCAGTAACCAAGTAGGTTTTAGTGTCTTAATGTATCCAGCAGGTAAAAAGTGAGAGTAAACTGCAACAACTTATCAAAAAAGTACAAAATAAAAATGTTCCAATCGGATGTAAACTGAACCAATGCCACCAGCACCAATCCAACCTCCTCATGAAGCCTTTGTAGGACTCTAAAATAGGACTTTTGATAAAAATGCATTATATATTGCCCTGGGATAACAAATCCACAGAGTCTTCCTGATACGATGGAGGTGTCCACCACTCTATGTGGTCTAGACCATAGGTGTCAAACTCTGGCCTGCGGGCCAAATTTGCAGCCTAATCACATTTGGCCCGCAAAGCCATACAAAATTACTATTAGAGCTGGCCTGCCAGTATTATACAGTGCATGTACTGCTAA
Organism: Simochromis diagramma; assembly: GCF_900408965.1. Lineage (NCBI taxonomy): Eukaryota > Metazoa > Chordata > Actinopteri > Cichliformes > Cichlidae > Simochromis > Simochromis diagramma. The sequence continues at coordinate 4,490,792 of NW_024386835.1, read as the reverse complement.
TACTACAATTCCCAGAATGCTCTGTTGGTGTTTTGGCGTCAGTCATGACAGGACCCATTAGCACCATAGTCATAGCAACCATGCAAATACTGCCACGCTACCTATCCCAAAATGGCAAAAAGAAAGGCAGAAAACAGGAGTTTTCTGGACAGGTGGGAGAATATGATGAAAATTTGATAAATGATAAAATGATAAAATTTAATTCAGAAGGCTGCAAATACATTTTTTATTTAAGAAATGAATTCCACTGATGTGTTATTTAACTGGAATTTTGATTTTGCATGTGTGTAATATTAAGTTATATATATGGTTATATAAGTTATATATATTGTTTAGTATTAAGCTTTGCTTGTTCCATATTCAGTTTTTCAGCAAAACTTGTTTGAGTCCATAAGAAAAGATTCCTTGTTATATTTGGAGGAAGACTTTTTTTTCCCAATGAATATTAATGTTAGCCCGCGACTTTGATCCAGTTTTGAATTTTGGCCCACTGTGTATTTGAGTTTGACACCCCTGGTCTAGACTAAGCTTCTTTCAGCGATTCCCTTACTCACAATGGGTCGCCACAGCAGATGAATATATATATTTGATACTGCACAGACTTTCACACCGGATGCACTTTCTGACACAACCCTCCCCCAACATTTGTGTCACCTCCTGGTCTCATTCACGTGTTAGCCAAATGTGTTAACCACCACACTATGGAGCCACTACTACTCTGTTCAAGACTGTGGAGAGGACTGGTTAATAATCAAAGGATGATGTTTTTCAAAATAAACTATAGCCAAAATAAACTGTAGCCAAAAAAGGATTTTGGCTACAGTAGATATTATCAAAATATATTGTAGGTAACAATAGACAGTCCTATATGTACAAAAGTATGGGTCTACTTACTTATACAGGAGCTTCTGGTTCTGAAAGGTGGTGCAAGTGCAAGTGTCATAAACCTGCATTCTTTATAGAAGCCACCAGATTTGGTATCCGGTCGTTAAGTGATGACGTGACGAATCCTACTTCCGGGCCTAAAGTAGTCTGCGTTTAATATGGCTTTTGTGTTGTTAACATGTTTAATGTTATGTATTTTCTTCTATTTAATCTCAAAAAGCTCCTAAAACAGTCAGTGATCACTGTTGACCTCCCTCGGCTTTTATTACCGCTAATAATTTATTTAAGCTCAGTTTTTAAAACCTTAGGATGTAACTACAGCCCAGCCCATGCAGCAGTATATGAATGACTAACCTTGTATTGTGGATGGATTATCTCAGTTGTTCTCCTGGCTGAAGTTTGGTCCTTTTACAGCATCCTGCCATGCGATTACATTTGTTCCTGACCACTGAGAACACTCACGGTAACTTTTATTGAGTGGAAAAAAAGTTAGCTTGTTTATATTATGGTAACATAGCTGTGTCGCTAGCGGTCACATAGCACATCATTATATACCAGCTAGCCAAACTTCAGTAACCCTACAAACGTCACTGCTGTTTAGTTTTCTGTCTTCATTTATGTTGGAAGTGATAACAAAGCTGTACGTTTTAATTTGTTTCCAAAACCCCGCAGTCAGGACATGCTATATTGTATTTAGATAGAAGCTAGCGAGCTAACTTCCTGCTAACTTCTAACTCCGTTAAATGTCATAAATTTCGTTTTCATGGATGCCTGGATGTTAAACTCAATTGTTACACCTGGTAGAGCAGAACGCTGATCATTTTATTAAAGATGAAAGACTTTAGACAGTTTTTCAACTCTCAGTAATGCCATAGTGATCGTTTGATATATGGACCTGCAGCGGAGTTTAGGCCCAGACACGGCTAGTGACGTCAGACTGAACAACCGGATAGGTTGCAAAAACACTTCCGGTTCTATAGAACTCCATGGGAAAATGGCCCTCCACAGCAACCTCTCTCCTGTCTCCTTTGCTGATTTTGGCTCATACTGTATAAAACATTGAGTCACTTTCATACGTTTTACCAATTCTAGCTGTTGGAGAAGAAGATAACTCACATTGGCTACTGACAGGTGATTGTCCAGTTGGTAGCCAATGAGAAGGACCATCTGATTAGCTTTGTTGTCCTTATACATTTTTCAGTTATAGACTTATAGATTAAAGATTATTTGCAAAATTGCATGCTGTTTTCATACAGTGTCCCAGGATTTTTTGGAAGCGGGATTGTTAGTGCAGTTGGGTGTTTTTTAAAAATGTCTTTGGGAGCAGAGTTGATGCATGTGTTTTTCTCTCCCATATCTCTGAACATGTGGGTGCATACAGATGTAGAGGATACATGATAACCTTGAAGTGTATAACCTTGGGTTACTCCAACATTTCTTTTAAATATACTTACTTTCCGACTTCCACATCCCAATAGTACAATATTAACACCCCTTCCCACCCACTGATGCCTTATCTTCTATTCTGAGGGAGTAGCTGTAGAGAAAGTGAACTGACAGAGTTCCAATAGTGTAGCTGTTAGACATGGCAGGGCCACTGTGGGCTTAACTGCTGGCTGGAAAACTTCATCTCACATCCCCCTGCCCTTCCTCCCTTTCTCTCATTCTGTCCTTTCCTGCCTCCCTCCTTCATTACTCTCGCCTTCCCCCTCTGGTGGTCCTGCAACTCCAATCACTCTGCTCTTATTACCAGAGAGAAGGAACTTACACACACTCATAGACATATAGTGGCTTTCCGTTCTTCCTATTACCAGAGCATGTCCCTTGCTGCTGGGACCTGTCAGGTATGCTTGATTCAGCTTTTTTCCTGACTTTCTGCCTCTCGTTGCTAAATCTTACACTGTCTTTGTAATTGCGACTCTCTTTACCACCTTTCTTCCTCCTTACCTCACCTTCCTTTGCTAACCCAGGCAACCAGGGGAACAAATTGGCGCCCGGCTGAGCTAAATGTGCCTGGTGCTGAGAGCCAGATGGTACTGGCACGGAGAAGGAGGGAGCAAAGGATGGCTCCTTCTGAGAGATGGAGCGTCTAAGCCATGGCACAGCAGAGCAGCATGGGGGAGCTAGCTTTGCACACTAATAATCTATTAGTGTTCAGGGTCCCCAAAAGCTGTGCAAAGGCCCTTGCCAGGGTCCACTGTGACCTGCTCACAGCTTTGGTGAATAGGAGGCTTAAATGAAGACTGGACAACATACAGGAGGGAGGATTATGGAATAACATGCTGAGGAGTGGAAGGAGAGAAGAAGAGAGGATAAGAAAGAGGCTCAGAATGAGAGGTGTGATGTCAGCTGCTAGAAGATGAATATGTTGTTAGTCTCACTTCTGATTTCTCGTTTGTGTCTCTTTGTCTGTCTCAAAATTAAAAATGCAACCACAGTAATGAACACAGCAGTAGTCAGATGATAGCCATGTCTTAAAAAGGGCCAAAGACAATCAAAAGAAACAGACTTTTTTAGATTTCAGTGAATAGTTATAATGTAGATGGGATATCCATCTCAGTTGAGTCTGTAAGAACTTTGCCCTCTCTGTCTTTCAGTGTCATACCTTCTCTCTCAAAATCTCCCTCACTCTCTTATTTGTTCCTCTTTCAGGGTTTCTTGGCAAATTTCAGCTGCTCACTTCATGCTCCACTTTCCCCTACATCAACCCAAATTCCTCTATTTGGCGCTTACATAACACATAGCATAGGATTTGGGCTTCGATAGCAGACCAATCAGATGCAATAATTTTTCATCTGACTTTGGCCTATCCTCCTCAATATTCTCCTATCGTGGCACACAAAGCCGCCTAGGCCATCCATGCATAAGCAACACTATCCGCAGGCATATTCGTTCACACGTACCGATGCACAGACTCAAGTCGACATGCAGACTGTGCATGCTGACATTTAAGGAAATACAGACGGTGTGTGCATCATTGTTCGTCTGTGGGTGGTGCAAATCAGAATGGCTAAAATAAATGATTATTCTTGTCACTGATTCATCTTTGGGTCGTTTTCTCAATTAATAAGCAGATTGGTTAGTGTGTAAAACACCTAAGATGTCACTCTCAATAGAACTCGGGGTACTGTCTTCAGATGTATTGTTTAATTTTTCCAACACTCCATGGATGAAACACAACCATCACATTTTTTTCCTGCAAAATTACTTATTAAACCAATAAATGATCAAAACACTTGACCTTTTTTATTCAGATTAACTCATCGATCAATTGGTCTATAAATGTGAAGTTGTGTGTTTATGCCTTGCTGAAAGGTTGCTTGTCTTGTGATAAGGTCAGGCCATCTCCAAATACTGTGCAAGAGCACCTCAGAGCACTCCTTGTTTCTTATGCGATCTAATGTATATTAACTCTGACACCCCTTCCCACTCACACCTACAAGTAAAATACTAGTACAGTAAAAGTGGCTGAGTACCAAGCCTGTGAGGCTTAGCTCTGTTGGCCTTGGTTCAAGTAGTGTGGAATAACTCTATCTGTGTTAGCCAGCACAACACTTACCCCAGCACTAAGGATATATGTTTATTCACCGCAACACAGACATTAATTAAAGCTGATTAGCTTCTTTCTCCTTTCCTTTGCCCACATTGATACATAAATAGTGGAAAAATCATTTTCCAGGCTATCGTTTTCAAAAAGTTAGTAAACTGTATTTCTAGGCAATATTAGAATTAAGCTATCTTAAAGATTATAGTGATTTATATGCTGGTGATTTATATGCAGCACCAGCGAGCTATAATAGAAACAAATAAAATGCAGGGACTGTTTTTCCCTTTTGTGTCTCTACTCTTTGTTGTGCTCATTTTTTAAGTCATTATTATTTTAAGGAGCTAAATATATTTTTTTAAATATATATTTCTACGTTTTTCTGCTTCTTTGTACATTCCCTCACATACCAGGAATTTGCTACCATCCGTGAGTCCTTATACTGAGGTGATGATTGTTATTCTCTCACTGATCCATTTAGAAACAGTCACATAAAAGTGTTCAGAAATGCACAGGAGTAACTGATGGTACTGAGCAGGCCAATCACAGTGCTCAGAAATGAATGAACACTCTGTGGGGTCACTGCTTAAACATTATAAATTAAACTTTTGTACGACAACAAAAGCAATATGTTAGCTGATGTTATGTTTTTGACGTATCTTCATACAAAAATATTCAGAGTCATGTTCTCCATAGAACATATTATTTGACACACATAAGGTCTAAATTTATGTGAATGCAGAAAGATTTAAGAAGAGTACAAATTTAAGAAAGAGGCTGCTTCGAGTACTTGGCAGTTTTCAGGGCACTGCAGGTCACCTGGTTAATACCATTGCCACAATCAAGCATGGGAGTGGCAGGATTATTCTGTTGGGATGTTTTTAGCTGCAGGGACAAGGAGGCCAGTCAGAGCTGGCTGGAGTATAAATACAGCCAAATACAGAGAGGACCTTGAGACTTAGAGGAAATATACTTGGAGTGCATGAGACCGGGGTAAAGGTTCATCTTTCAGCATAACAATGACAGGAAGCATATTGTGAATGAGTATCCTAGAAAAGCCGAGGTTGTCTCTACAGAACATCTGCAGAGACATCTAAAGACCCTTCATGTGTAGGTTTCCACACACACACAAAATGCATGAGAAATTAATAGTTTCAATACTATTAGAATGGGAGCTTTACATTTTGAGTTTGATAAATTAAAAAAGAAATCTAAAAGCATGCATTCTCTTTGTCGAGGGTTATTGGAGGTAGATATGGAATGTGTCCTTTTCACACAAAAACTTCATTTTCAAAATTAAAACATGTAAAAAGTAAAAGTGCCTGAACACTTTGTGAGTTGCCATACAGAAGCAGCGTGGTTTGAAAAGCACACCTCTGCCTCATCTCGCCTCTGATAATAGACTGCGTTGAGCTATGGACAAAGGTCATTTGCAAGAGTAGGAGGAGACAAAACCTGTCTGAGGGAGCAGTTAATGGACTAGTGGGTTATTGAGGAGTCAGATCAACAGAGAAAATGTGAAAGAGAGGGAAACGGGACAAGAGAAAGAACCAAAAACTAAAGCCAGATAGGTGCAGTAAAAAAAAAAGATGCACCAAAGTCAGCTGTTTTCAAATCTAGCCTTCGGAGAAGACACACCAACCCCGAAACAGTAATACCTGAAGCAAGGCAAGGTTGGAGACATATGCAAAACAGTCAGATTGCATATGGTTTTTCGTGGAGACACAAAGCTATGTGTGTTTATGAGTCTGAACAACAGTAAGGCAGCAATCATTGCTGTGAGAAGTCAAAGGAAAGGTCATTAATGTGTGCGAGGTCAAGTAAACAACAAAAATACTTGTGTATATGCGTGCACGGAGGAGCATATCAGTGGGGACGGGGAGGGTGGAAATAGAGACAGTTGTTTTGGAAGGGCAATGAGATCCGTGTCTGTGTCCGTGTCTGTCTGTGTGTGTGAGTTTGTGTCCCTTCATCTCTGTGTACTTGTATGCTGGCAAAAATAGACAGTGTTGTGTCTGACTGAAACAGGTGTCCAAACATCACAACACACACTCTCACAAACACACAGACTATGAAACTCACGTGCCTGAATAAAGAGACATCCCGCTCTTTATTCATCAAAAAGTTTTCAAAATGATGTCGACCAGTTACATTTTAGAAACAATGATTAATCATGAAATAATCATTTCATTCTTTGAACTTCATAAACTTGTGGAGCTCTCCAAAAAGCTGGATTGTGCTTCTCAAGCACCTAATGCTTTGAGCTCTGCAGGGTTGACATTTGGTGACTGAACACCAGTTTCTTTACTCTGTAAATAGTTCTTGCATGTTTGGACCTGCATGTTGGGTCAGTGTCCTGTTATATAAGGAAAATGGTTCTAATGGAGCCCCTATACACAGGGTATGGCATGGACCGATAGTGTTCCTTGTTGTAGATCACTTTCATTCTGAACCAGTTTTCCACCTTCTAAACTAAACTGTCAAATTTCTTCACCATGCTTGGAAGATTGGTATCAATCAATACTCCAAGCATCTTTTAATTTTTATGCCTTGTTTCACAAATCTTTCTGAAACAGCCCGGATAGTTCTCAAGACTTCCCCCCCCCCCAATCTTCTACTGAAAAAAAAAGTCTTTTCTCTTAGCTTCTCCTTTCACTGGCCAGGCTAGGTTTTGTCTTTGTCTTTGCAACTCTGCTCAGACAGAACAACACAAACAGTTGTTCTCTGTACTGCTGATAATGAGAGTGGCATTTTGTGGTTACCATTTAGATATGAAGCACCTGTCTCCCAGATTTGAGACTTTTGACATGATAAAACTTGTACAAGGTAAGAGAGATGGCTACTGAAATTGGGTCTCTGATCACCTCTATTGGTATTCTATTAGAAATCCATTAATCTTTTTTTTTTAATAAAATGTGCTTTTCCATCACAAAGAAGGAGATTTCCAAGGGACCTGCAACTTTTGAGTAACAGAGGATTCACTGGATAAATATATAAAATCTTACAAATTTAACAAATCTATCGCTCATTATCTATCCTCTACGTTACACACACATGTATACATATGTGGCATATGGAGAAAGCAGGCATATGATATGCCTGCTTTCTCCTCTAAAGGTCGGAACTGTTTTCTTCACTCAGTAAAGTAACTGTGTGTGTGTGTGTGTGTGTGTGTGTGTGTGTGTGTGTGTGTGTGTGTGTATAACATGAGCTTTTGTGTGCATGCTTGTGTGTTTAAAACCTAATTTGTCTATGGGCAAACCCATCTCTGAGGGCTGTATTAGAGGCATTATGCACTGTAATGGGCTGACATGTTAATCTGAAACTCTATTCTCTGTAGCTAATGAACATATCCATCCTAGTCTGTGTGTGTGTCTGTGTGACTGTGCATGTGTGGCAAAATGGCAATGTCCCACTTTTATGATGTTAGCAAAGCAAACACAACTGCCAAGGTGATGGAGGTTTGTGTCTTTTGAACAATGACAATGTTGAAGAGCGCTGAATTTTGAATTGCTCCAACAGTGCATTTTTACATGTGTGCATGTTTGAGTGTGCATCTTTGGAGGAGAGACATAGATCTGACAGATTTGGGTCAAACCAGTCCCGTAGAGTCAGGAAACCTACAGAAGACATAACAAAACATTACACACAAATGCACATGCCTAGTAGGTTAAGATAACAAATGTTTTTTAGGCAAAAGGACAAAAAGAGTGCTCAGATTTGGGGAAAAAGACTGTATTGCCATGCCAATGCATATACATCAGAGGAGTAAACGCACACATACAGAGAAAACCTGACATACCACACACGTAGGCAGAGGCGGCAAGCGCAAATGCAAAACTGTCACATTGTAATGTACTTGAGGGCATAAACACACCAGCTTTGGTCATTTTGAGAGCAGCAGCAAATCACCCTAATTACCACCAACACATATAGGAAAGTGGGGTCAGGATCATTGCCAACTGCTACAACGTTGCTCTTACACACACAGTATTCATCCCACCCAAACCTGAGATTTCAGAAGCCATATGCTATTCTTTTTCCTCACACTTCCCCCTCATCATTGCAAAATGCACACTGCAATTTCTAATAATGCATAGAGGCCAGACAATCCTCATTCCTCAGCTGTGCAGAACAAAACTGAGTCAAAATCAATTGCAACTGAGACTTTTTTTTTTTTGGTTTCTCCGTCTCACTGCCTGCACTGTCCGTTGCATCATCTCTCCATTCTGTGGATGCTGTGGAAATGACCACAGGTGTGTTTGGATGTGTGCATGCACAAGTTGAGCGTGGTGCTTTGAGAGAGAAAGCGAGAGACAGCTTATGCATGTGCTCGCCAGCCATAATGTCTGCATAATGTCCCTGAGGTCTCTGACTGTATAACTAATACTTGTATTATTGCTAGAATAAAACATTACGCTGAACCCAGCAGGATTAGAAAACAAGCATGACAGCCTCTACCCACTCTCTCCCTCACTGACACACACACACAAACACACATATATGCATGCATGTGTAGAAGCAAGCAGCCCAGGGCCATGTACACTAGCAAGCAGCCATGTTTCTTTCACAAGAGGCTGCAGCGAGCTTGTCATCGTCAGCATGATTCTCTCTCTCGCTCTCTCTGTCTGATACACACACATGCACACCGTACTGTGACATCATGCCGCGCATTTAGACGGGGGGGTCAGAGGCTAACATAGCTTTATGTGCTGAGGCTTCATTGTCGTCATGTTCTGTGACTTTAACAGCCCTTATTCAGCTCTCCTTTCTCTTAAAGACACACATAAGGGTGACAGATGTCAAAGATGGCCTACAATACAATCAAGTCCTTTTGCTCCAATTGCCACTGACAGGCCGGTCACCACGTGCAGAGGTGTTTCCACTCAGTTAATTACTGTTAGGCTCTGCCCTCCCTTCTCACAGGGAGGGCTCTCAACGCCAGGCTCAGATCTCTACACGCAGAGTCAAGCAACTCTTAGTGAGCCAAAATCTTCCATTTATTTTTGACCCACCTTTCAACCCACTACATTACCTTTCTGCCTACTAGACATTTAGATCTTCCTTTCTGGCATGCTGCCACTTATGAGCTTTTGATGTGATATGGGCCTGCATATCCCCATCATCTTCACAGATATCCCAGGACATGAAGGAGTGTTAGATGGGATCCCCAGAAGATATAGTCTATAAATATTAAATTACATTTTAACAGGGGTGCTATCCCAGGGTCTCAAATTCTGGCAAAAGAGCAAGATCTACCTTGCTCACTGAGCTATTACCACCAGACCTATGCCATTCATTCATTCACATTTTTATTTAAATCAGCACAACTCTCTTGATCGTAAGCCTCTATGATTATGGTGCCAAAGACTTTTGGGGCCCAGGATAGCTGACTCTGATTGGCTAGTGATCCCCATGACCAACCTATAACCTCTCATCACATAACTCGGCAAATCATAGCAACAAACCGAACAGGAAGGATGCTTCTCCCTCTTGGAAAATAAAAAAAACAAAAAACCCCAAGGCCATCTAATCCCACACCCAAACCTGACTCTCCCCCTCCTTCAAAGGCCGGCTGCTCCTCACCTGAGGCAGCGCGGCGTTGATCTGCCGCTGGAGCACGTCCCTCTCGTGCAGCGCCCCCTGCAGCTTGGTTTGAGACTGAATGAGAGTCTCCTGAGTCTCCCTGAGGGACTCCAGCAGCTTGTCCCTCTCGTCCAGCATGTTGACCATGAGTTGTTCGAAGTTGGCCTCCTGGTCCGAGCCGTTCGGGACGCCGCCGGTGCCTCTCGGAGGACCAGCCGAGTCTCCTTCGCTGATGGTCGGCATCACCTCACACATCATCTTTCCTGCTCTGTGGTCTGGGCAATGCTATAGGACAGTGTCGCTGTCGGGATTAAGAAGGAATATGTGTATGCGTGGGGGTTATAACCCTGATAAACAGACTTACAGTAACTGATAAATAGGGCCCATTAACGCCCCGTAGCAACACACATTCAAGGCAATCGCAGTTACGCACCTTACTCCCAGCACGCTGGAGCTCTATTTTTCATGCATCAAACGTGCGATCTTACGCTTTATATCGCCATACCTAATCAGAGTGACTGAAACGATGAGACGACCGCTGACGTTTCATCCATATTAACCGGCGTTTTTTCACCCAGTGAGCCGATCCGCCCTGCCCGGCGCGCCATGCACTCACATGTACAAATCCCGGCGTGATGTGATTGACAGCTCAGCTCAGAGATAGACGGGTACGTTTAGAGGGGTGGTGCCCGCGACGGAGATCATAGTAGGTACACTGACAGGGAAATTAAAAAAAGCAGCAGAAAATATCGGGGAGGCGATCGGCGTCCTTATTCCCGTGGATAGTGAGAGCAACTCTTATCCGCATCCGCCTTCTCCGCTTCCATCTCTTCACACCGCTGCCGAACCGACGTTCACTCCTCCTCCCAGTCCCTCTGTCACAGAAACACACACTCGCTGGCGCGCGCCCCCACAAACCCACGCGCACACATACACACACTGCAGTTGTCGCCACCAGGCTATAGAGCTTTGGGAATACTGGGACCTAGTCCCCAGGATTACCCTATAAACGACTGCGCCATGTGTGCATAATACAGGAGTGAAGTGATCATTTGTGTCCCCTCGAATCAGCATTCTACATTTAGACTATACTGCAAGTTATGGCTCAGAATTCAACCTTAATTGCTGAAGTGTAATTAACTTCTCACATCAGCACCACTAAGCACGTTGCTGACCTGACAGCTCCTGGGACTCGATGCCCATTCTAGTGGCATCAATTCAACCAAGCTGAACACAGTGTATCTAGTGTGGAGCACACCCTGGAGGACTTGAAATGAACCCGAAGATTGCAAGCGTTAGGAAAATTGGAGATGTAAACTTGAAACAGAAATCACCGTGGGTATAGCATTTTGGCCAGTTTGTCATTTTTGATGTGCAATGTGCAACCATTGACCTATGTCAACTGCACACTGTGTCAGAGATCAAGAGACTTTTAATGTTTATTTCTCGCGACTTTTTATGAGTCATTGTGGGTTTGATGTATTGCTTTGAGATTTCTTTTATAAATATATCATTCCAGACACATAAACAAGCACCAATTTAAAAAAATATAAAAAAAACAAAACACTCATCTTGATCTGTGTTCAAGTAGCAGTGGCAATGCTATTATAAATATCTTTAAAAACCAGAACTATATACAGTATTTCCAGGTTCTCCAGTGCAGCTCTCCATAACAGTCCCAGTTTCTCAGGTTCTGAGATGCAACCCTCCACAGCAATCCCAATTTCAGTTGTGCAGCCCTCCACAATAGTCCCAGTTTCTGCAGTGCAGCTCTTCACAACAGTCCCAGTTTCTCAGGTGGCCCTTTAGGAAAATGAATTGTTGATTTAGATTGTTGTTTGAAGGCATTCTGTGTGTTGCAGTTTTGTGATTCTTAGTTTTAGTGGTTCGCTGTGGTTCTCTCAAAACTTGCAAATGCATTAAAAGAATATGTAGCAACATTTTCTCATGTAACACACTAGAGCTCGCCAACAAAACTAAGCCACTGCATTTCCGAAAATCAACTGTAATCGCTGTTATCATTTGAAAAAACAAACAAACTGTGAAACATGGTGAAAAAGCGATTTATATAAAAGTGATGAGCAAAGAGAAGACAGTTATGACTGATTATACCATGATCAGATCTGTAACGATATGTGCAGATGGGCCTTTGCCGCCAGTAAAAGCAAAACTGGATGTCACTGAGATATCGCATGTGAGAATGTATAAATTCTTCCTGAAAGACAGAGAAAAATTAATTGAAGCTGGAGATTTTTGAATGAGATGTGTGACAACGTCTGAATGATATGTCACAGCTCATGCCAACCAGATGTTGTAAGTTTAATAACCCCACAACCACATACTTCATGTTTAGCTTTCATAGCCCTGAAAAGGGTGCTAATGTAATGTCAGGTACGCTCTATATGTATTAATGTTGGGTTGCTAAATAATAATTTTCAGTCTAAATAATATCACAACTGCAACTGTCCAAGCTTTTGAGTTTTTAGAAGCAGTGTTGGTTATTTAACACCACCACCTAGTGGTAGAACAGATTATCTGCAGCAGTGCTTCAAACCAACATTTATGATGCTGACCTTGATGCGTTCTTTTCAACAGAAGCATGTTTAGTTTAAGTGAATGAAACTTTTTTTGAATTCGGTCTTTATTCCTCTCTCACAGAAAATTCAGCATGCTGCCTTGAGTGGCTGGCAATTTAAACTCCATGGTCAGAAGTTACTTTTGATTATGTATTTTAATAGTATTTTAAAGGTAATGTTTTTTTCTGTATTTATACAGTCTTTGTTTTAGTTCTAAATTGTTTTTTGAATGGTAGGTTATAATTATAATTATTATTGTGGTTATTATCAATATTACTGTTAATAATAATAATAATAATAATAATAATAATAATAATAATAATAATAAGAAGAAGAAGAAGAAGAAGAATCTATTAATCAATTAGTTTATTTTTTTCATTACATTTCTCACTATCTACAAACATGTTATTTGGGGTGGGCATTTCAAATACTATTGTGTATTTACTAGGAACTATTTAACTCATGCTCAAAGATCACACATCCCACTCAACTCCCAAATGACAAGGAGTACTTGTGGTACACATTGTATCATGCTAGCTTTACTTCATTATTATTAATTTATTAATTTATTTAAGTTTAGTCCAAGTTTTGAGCAATATTACTGTACGGATAAATGAGATTTCCCCAATTTTAATCATGAAGCAAGTGGTTGGCACTGTTGCTTTAAAGAAAGAGGGTTCTCAATGTGACATTCTTGGTTGTCTAGGCTTTTCTGTGTGAGATTTGCAGTTCTTTGTGTGCAGATGACAATCTGGTAATCAGGGTGCACTTTAGAATTGATTTTATTATTGCTGTTGTTATCCCAGTTGCTTTCTTGTTAAATAAAGATGCTGTGTTGCAAAAAAGAAATCTCTTTTGAAATGAAGAAAGGTCGTAATGTGTTTGACAGCACTGCAGCTATGGATCTGAGACCTCTAAGGGGTTGATAACAGCTCTGACTGCAGCGAAGAAGTATATTATTTTATTCTTATCTCCTCTGACTCTGAGTCTAACGTCTGAGGAGATGAGAGAGATGCTTTGATGTTACTTAGTTGTTAAAGGGTAATTTGCAATGGCCAGATATTTGAGGACAACCTCTGCTTTTTGATCTCTAAAATGCAGCAGGACTTTCTGTGGAAAAAAAATTTGTCACAGTTTAACAACAGTGCTGCCTGGGAAAGTTTTGGTATGCTCAGGTTCTTTGTGACACTATTACAAAATCACTGAATACAGTACAGAATTCATAATGAACTCTTTCCCCTCTCCTACTAATGGTAAGTCTGCGTGGCTCAGTGACGTCTTGGCAGCTTTAATGGTACATTAGCGGCAGAGTGACACAGTACCTCTTCTTTTATGTCATCAGTGTGATAACACTTCAGCCAGGCAGCACTCGCTGGAGAATAAAGCAATCAAAAACGTGTATAATCTGTCTGGTATCCATATTTACATGCAGTCATCCTCAAAAAGTAAAAACATATATAATTCACCTTAAAGCTATTTTATAATAAAAAAAAACAATTAACAGGTTTTAAATGGCATACAAGCTGTAGTCCCGATAGACTGAAATCTTAACAAACGCCTACAGATGGCAGTAGTGCACGGCAAGGAAAAGAGTGAAAACGGTACTCTCGCGTTATTTGCAACGTCACGTCAGTCCATGATGGCTGAAGATCCTGGTGGAACATTTTTCAATTTCTCTGTGATTTTTCTTTCTTTCTCTTTACCCCAACTTGCCATAGAGACATGGCAGGACTCACAGCCACGTTAAGCGTCCACAGATCTTTGGTATCGTCATGCCCAAGAAAGGGAACCGAAAACGGCTGAAATTTAAGGCCGGGGACGTTTGTTCGGAATCAGGTAGGATATGATTAGCCAGAAAGCTAGCCCGCCTTCTGCTGCCTTCTCGCATTCTGCTGACGTTTCTGTCATGTTCTCCCAACTTCATAAAGCCAAAAGGCATTCTGCGGTTTTACAGGTGACCAATGCGATTTGCAGTGTTTGTGTTATTCTTTTAAGACGGCAAGTTCATTTGAAATCACGTGACAGGTCAGCAGGGTGCGCCGGTGTTCCAGATTAACTGGCTTTGGTCGACTTGCGTTTCAGGAGCTGCTACCGACAAACTAGCAAAAAAAAAAAAGCGCCAAATGTGTCATCTGTGACACTTGTGAGGTTATCTCAAACACACTCTGTCAGTCTTGATGCTGTTGAACAACAAAATGTTTAAAAATGTCGCGAGTTTACCTGGTGATATTCTCATGTGCGACGCGATCGCGAAAACGGCAAACAATTAACACCACGCCCATGTTGTTCACATGCATTTCAAAGGTTTATTTGCATGACGCACAAACAGACACAATTGAAAGGAACAAATGCATTGTGCATGAAACGAATTCAAACGTGATGCAGATGTGTCACAAGTTGATCTGGCTGTAGGCTGGGGCACTTGGCCAGAGGTGGCGCTGGTTGATTGGAGTCCATGTTAGTGCACACAAAGTAAACTGCACGCTTTAGTTGTGAAGCAAAAACGCTGAAATCGGAGAAATAAAACGTACGAGGGGGACGATAACGACGACTAGATTCTCCCGATCGTTTACTCTTGCTGTCCGGTGAACAACATCGGCGTGGTGTTAATTGTTTGCTGTTTTCGCGATGAGATGGTGACATGAGAATATCACCAGGTAAACTCGCGACATTTTTAAACATTTTGTTGTTCAACAGCAACAAGACTGACGGTGTGTTTGAAATAACCTCACAAGTGTCACAGATGACACATTTGGCTTTTTTTGGGTTTTTTTTGCTGGTTTGTCGGTAGCAGCTCCTGAAACGCAAGTCTGCCACACATCTGTTCGACCAAATCCAGTTAATCTAAGCGCCAGTTAATCTGGAACACCGGTAAACTTCACAACTGTGACACTGTGAAAAGTTTAGCTAATGATCTGCTGTTCTTTTCCTTAGTGACTGTAGCTGATTATGCTGATGCCGACCCAGCCGTTGTGAAGTCGGGGAGGGTTAAAAAGGCCGTTGTAAATGCGATTGAAAAAGAAGGTAACCTTTGATGACTGAAGTTATACTGTGGTTGATTCCTGTCCTGGTGCTTTACTTATAATCTTCTGTTTCAGTGAAATTACTCTGCGGCCTGGAAGCATCGCAGGGTGCTGTAGAGGAAGTCCTCTCCTCCGCAGTAAGCGTCAAAGCAGACGCTTTGGGCAGTAGCGACGAGCAGGACCCTGAAGAAGATGGAGAGAACGAAACTAAAGTGTCCCGCAAAAAGAAGAACAAGAGGAGAAAGGGTATCTTTCACTTTAGCATTAATGTTACACCATGACAGTTTACTAGCATTAAGAAAAAGTGAATTTTCCATTCAATAAAGATAAAAAAAATAAGTCTCACAACAGTCAACTCATTTTGGGGTAAGCTGTTGCTCATTCATCTAGCAACTAGAAGGTCAGTGGTTTGATCCCTCCCACCTCCAAAGCTTATAGACGGATTCTTAGCAAGATGCTGAATCCTGACTTACTCTGGTGGATCCAATGGAGTTTGATGGGGTGTGAACATTAGGATAAGGATGCACAGACAAAAGCACTTGTACACATGAACGTGTGTAAATGAGGTTTGTAGTGTGAAGCGCTTTAAGTGCTTAGATTGAGTAGAAAAGGACTATATACCAGTCCATTTACCATTACTGTTAATACAAGACCCAGTCTCAACAGCAGGTCGGGAACAGTTTTGCTCCACTTCAGAAAACACTGCAGTCAATCAAAAGCACACCAATTGAACAAACACCCTCTGAATTCCATACCCGATTAGTTTCATTGCAGCCCATGACAAACATACGCATTCATACAAAAGCCTGTGCAGTCTGGCTGACTGGGGAGTGACCTGAGTGAAGTCAACTTGTATTGTAATGGGGAGGCAAGCAAATGCAGCCAAACAGACATGAAAAAAAGAAACTAGTCCTGCAGCAATGGATCACTTGTACTCTGCCTAGAAACAAATTCTTACTTACTTACAAATTCTCAATATTAAAGCTTTATTAGAGAGACATTTCAAAGCATAGCACTACAGTATTAGTATTAAAATACCTGGTACATCAATCTATCCTCACTGACCAGCAGCTGCTTCCACTCTCAAAGGGGCCCAGGTTTAAAATATAAAAAACTAGATATGAAAAAAATTGCAAAAAAATATACTTAAAACACTATAAAGCAATACAGTTATTCTTGCACTCTAATATTCTGTGACA
Source organism: Simochromis diagramma (assembly GCF_900408965.1). NCBI lineage: Eukaryota > Metazoa > Chordata > Actinopteri > Cichliformes > Cichlidae > Simochromis > Simochromis diagramma. The sequence goes on along the minus strand of NW_024386835.1, from coordinate 4,473,979 downwards.
CCAACAGGGAGAGAGGTGTGCACTTTCCTCACTCCACTGGTCTGATAGCAACTCACAAAACATCTGTTCCACCTATAATTGATTTTATGTACACAACACATCTAAGTAAGACGTGTACCTTTTTTACTTCAATGCTAACGGCCACATTAAGTATATAAATATAATCACAAAAATTTGTGGACCATTGTGCAAAATACATTTCGAAACTAGTATGTTTAACTTGGTACTGATTGTGTTTTCTTTGTTTTCTTCACAGAAAACAGTGAGAGCAGTGATGGTGTAGATTATCCGGTGGACATTTGGTTGGTGCTCTCCTCCTACATTCGGCCTGAGGATGTGTGCAGATTTGCTCTAATCTGTAGGAATGCCTGGACGGTCACTTGCACTGCAGCTTTTTGGACTAGGCTCTACAGGAGGTGAGGTGGTTTTGTGATTACTTGCGTACTGGCACTGATAAAAATATTGACACAGAGTAGTCGAGTGTTTGTGATTTCCACTGTTGAAGGCACAGTATACGTTTATGATCTGCTGCTTACTGGATTCATGCATTTGAATGGTGCTATGTGATTCACTTACAGCAGTAGTTCATGTGGAATACAAGGAAAGTGTACAGTTTTCATGCTCCCACCTCTGAGATTTGTATATATTGCCAGCATAGGGGGAAATTATTAAATGTGTCATCCTACAGATAATGGTCCTTGTTAAAACATAGTAGCACATCGTTAATGTTGTGATAGAAGCGGTGAATGCAGTGAAAACGGTGTAATTAGTCCTAGTTAACATCACCTCACATCATTCCTCCTTCTCTGCTCTCTCTTTTTAAAGACACTACCGGATTGATGTTGAGCTGCCACTTCGCCTCCAGCCTGTCTCTATTGAGAAGATGCGTTTCTTACGGGCTTGTGTGATTCGCTCCCTTTTCCATTTATATGAGCCGTTCACCTTGCGCGTGTCAAAGATTCCTCCACTGCCAGAATCCACACCCACTACCTTACTCAACTCCAAGGTAAAGCTCCTCAAAGACCTTTTTATTATAGTTGAGGTGGAGCTGTTTGATTTACCTGCAGACATATGCAAGCAGATGGATCTATTTGCGTATGGCTGATATTTGTGTGTGACCTCTGCTTTGTAGTTTGATAGAAAATAAATTCAGTGTTTATCACGACTATTATCAACACTGATATGATTTTAGACTTGAGGATGCAAGTTAGTACTAGACCAAACTTTCTATCACGTGAAGGAATTTCAGTGTGGCTTTACTGAAAACTCTGATCTCAGTTTTTCCACATGCAAAATGCATATTTCTCAGTTTGCTTAACGTCCTTTCCAAGAAATAATTATGAAGATCTGCAAAGAGGAGGACTCCCAGCTAGAATTTCATTGTGTAAATGTCTGCCTTTTTCCTTTTACAGTGTTTACTTTTCTGGGTCAAAAAGGTGTCGGGGACTCGGTCTGAAACGTTGTGGGAGTTCAACTTTAAATTTTTAAAGCAGGTAACATCATTTGCCATCATTTTATTTGGGGTGGGCATTTCTAATACTATAATGTATTCTCTGGGAACTGTTTGACTCATCTTTAAAAGATCACCCACCCACCTCTACTCACAAATGACAAGGCGTACTTGTGGTGCACCAGTGTCATGGCAGAGTTTGCACTGGAGCTCATTTTGGTTTATTTTTCCGAACCTTTTCTCAGCTGTAGTAGTCATCAGCTTCACTTCTTTCTCCTGTTTGTGCATTGCTCCACACAATTGTCTTCTCCAAGCTGGAAACCCGTAGTTCTATTTTTGTTGTTTAATGCTGGTTGGCAAACAACTTCTAGGTGCATTATTGCCACCATCTGGCTGTAGAGGTGCATTACATTCTGTGAAGCACTGGAAGAAGTAATTTTAAGAGACATAGACAATACAGAAACTTTTTTGTATAATTAAACTAATATTTTAATAATTGAAAATAAATCATAACCATCCTTTTATATCCCCACATATATGTAGAGACTAAGATACAGTGGTTGAGTTTGATGATGTATCTTATTAGCCTCAGATAAAAGGAAACTGCTTGAAAAAGCTGTTTCTCCATCCATTTAAGTTCACTGCTTAATGTAGACTGACTCATTCATCACTAGCAACATTTCTGACAAACACTCTGACTCTGGCTTATTGTGAGTTCTGCTTTCATGTTTTCTGTTTTAAATGTGTCTCTCTGGTGTCTTTGTCTCAGCAGGGAAACGGTAGGAATGGTTGTGCCAAGTCCTTGCATATGCCTAGACAGTACGAAGATGTTCACATGAATCCAGACTCTGACTGCTATGTGCTTCAGGTCACCACCCTCAACTTCATCTTCACCCCAGTAGTCATGGGCATGACGCTGAGCCTGGCAAGTAACTCACCTTGTTTTTTTGCCTGCCTTAATGTTCCTTTGAGTACTGGTGTGTGTTATTCTGCAGCTGATCTTTACAAGGTAGCAGTGTCAAGTGCTGCCTATAAAGTTTTTAAATGTGTATATAAAAAGAGTTTCAATCAGTGAAAGCAACTGTCTCGTGGCATACACAACCAATCAGTAGGTTGTTGTGGTAACTCTTGTTTGAATTGATTGATGCTTAAAATAAATGTAATACTCCTCACTAGTATATTATTTTATTAGACAATTGACATTAAATAGCATTAAGATTAAAGAACAAAAATCTGGATGAAGATTGCAACTACTAATTCAGCTGATGTGACCCATTAGTATGCTTTACCAGTTAATTATTTTTACTGTGTTAAATGGCTTGAAATAAGTTAAAGTTAAAAAAGGAAATGTGATCAAAATGCAGTTCGGTGTCAGTGATCAATCACACAGGAAGGCTTCAGAGAGCTCTTATGTACTGTTCTGTTGAGTTTTACTAAACACCAGCTTTAGTCTTAACGTCATTCATTGACATACTTGGAAATACAAAATTTTAACCCTGTGTGTTGTTGATAATATAAGACATTTTTACTTTTTTTCCAAAAATCTTCTGTTAAATAAAGTGACTGTATATGTTTCCTCACATGACAAAGAGTTGATTCTTCTTCTGAGCTACAGACTAGAAACTCATGGACTTTTCCTCTTGTTTTGCCTCTTAGTTCACAATAAACGTAAGCACAGACATGCGCCACCACCGCGTTCGGCTTGTGTTCCAAGACTCGCCACTTCAACGGGGGAAGAAAAGAGTGGATCAAGGTGGGACCCAGGTGGTGTTGGATCCTGTACACAGTGTGAAGCTCATGGACTGGTGGCATCCACAGTACCCCTCCTTAATCTACTCATGAGTCTCTCTTCTCAGCCCCTACTACAGCAGGCATTGCATCAGGAACCTCATTATTATCTCGCTACACTCATAAAAGACGATACTTGATTATCTGTATATCATGTTCAGTGAAGGTTTTTTGCAAATACACATTTTGATTGTTAGATGTTTAGTAAAAACCAACACTGAATTGAAGTGCGACGGTCTGGTCATAGACACATGGGAGAGGGGACCCTGTAGTATAATTGTTGCGATTTTTCACAGACTACATTGCTGCATGTTGAATGTACATGTATAACACATTTTCTACTCTGGATAAAAAAAAAAAAAAAAAAAACTCAAAGCTCATAAAGGGATTAAAAGGGTAGGAAGATTGTACTTTGTTAGATATTTGATTTTATAGTCTCTTGACAATTCTTAAAATACTTTGGCATGTTACTGCAACAATCTTTCGATTGATTTTAGTTTGAAGCGTCCTCACTTAGTATTATGTGAAAAAGATTGAATCAGCTCTGCACTGAAGGGGCCAAAGAGATGATTTACCTCAGACATCATCTGCTGATGCAGGCAGTGTTTTGTTTTCGCTTTTTCTTGGTTAATAAGGTCTTGATTGCCTTGCTGACTCTGTGAGCTGTGTTCTGTACTGCCACCCTTGCAGTGTTTCTTCACCCTCAACTTTGAACGTGTTCAGTGTCTTCATGTGTGTTGAATGTGTGTACAGTTTTACCAGTCACATGATGATCGTGGGGGGGGGAGCTACCACTCATACCGATTTATCCATCCATGTGTTTGACAGAGTTACAGTAGACTTTTTTTGTCCCCCCACAACAGACAGTTTGACTTTGGGAACAGTTTGTGAAAACACAGGTGGAGTTATTGATGATGTAATTTTGCTATGTTTCCCAGTAAGCTATTACAGCATGCAAAAGAGTAAGACCTCCCCCAGGTGGAACATAACAATCATTCATCAACCTGTGCTTTCCTTGCTGTGACAAATTAAAAAGTCTGTTTAACCTGAACTTATTTGCACATCTGTTGTGGGGTAAGAAGTCATTAGATTTAACCATATGCAGTTGCCATAATGACTTTTTGGTGGCATTACCCAGTAGCAGAGGACGGCTGGTTTTACTGGTTGGCAGCTGCTGATTGCTTTCGAGTCGGGGACTAGTTTTAACAAATGAGTTTCATTGATAAATCACTGTAGTGAAATAAAAACTGAAACTACCCTATCAGAGTTCTCTGGGTTGCCTTTGAAATGTTGAACAATGTATTTTTTTTTTTTTTTTTTTTATTTCCCTCTTACAGTCATAGTAGGTATTAACAAAGACTTTATAAGGTACTATTTTACCAGTATAAAACCAGTCACAGATGATCCACATAACTGAGATGAGAATTTTCGGCTCCAACGTGCACCGGATAATCCTCCTTTGCATCTCATATGCGTGAAGGTTTTCTCATGCTGCTTCTAGAATTAAAGTAAAAGAGATTGTTCTGTATTGAGAAGTATGACACTGGGATCCATTCAAAATAAATATACTGCTCAAAAAAACAAAACAAACATCAGATCTCAGTGGGGGGAAAATGCAGATCTTCTTACTGATATTTGTGATATCTGGAAATGTGTCGGGAACAAAAAGATGCCACATCGAGATTAAAATGATCAACCTACAGAGGGCTGAGGTCTCCCTTAAAATCAAAGTGATTAAATGATGCAGCATGCAGTCCACTTTGCTGAAATGTAATTGCAGCCACTCAAAACAGTACTCGATCGTTTGTATAGTCTCCATGACCTTCTATGCATGCCTGATGATGTTGGGGCATTCCTCTAACGAGATGACAGTGTCATGGGGGATTTCCCAGCTCTGGACATCAGTGAGCTCCTGGACAGTTTTAGGTGCAACCTTGCAGCATTACAGAGGTGTTTTATTGGATTTAGATCAGGTGAGTGTGGGGGACAGTTGATGGTATTATTTCATTACTCCTCCAGGAACGTCCTGCATCCTGATACTTAATGGCAGTCAGGATAATGTTGCCTAGCCTGTAGAGGTATGTGGGTCCTTCCATTGATACGCCTCCTCAGACCATCACTAACCCAAAAGTATTTACGGGGCTTCACTTATTCCACATTTTGTCATGTTACAGCCTTATTCCAAAATGGATTAAATTTGTTTCACCTCAAAATTCTACACACATTACCCCCATGATGACAAAGTGAAGAAAAAAAAACTTCTTGCAAATGTATTAAAAATAAATAACATCCACATAGGTACAAGTGAGCTCAGCTGCGTCCTGTTTCAACTAATTGTCTGTCACACCTTTATACAACTTGATTGGAGTCCACCTGCGGTAAATTCAGTTGATTGGACATGATTTGGAAAGGCACGCACCTGTTTATATAAGGTCCCATAGCTGACCGATTATGTCACAGTACAAACCAAGCCATGAAGTCCAGGGAGATGGAACGAGGCACAGATCTGGGCCGCAATACAGTGGTGTTTTTACAGCATTGAAGGTTCCAGTTAGCACAGTGGCCTTCATCATCTGTAAATGGATGAAATTTGGAACCAGTAGGACTTCCTGGAGTTGGCAGCCTGGCCAATTTAAGTGATCTGGGTACAAGAACCTTAGTCAGGAAGGTTCACTGTCAGTGCTCTGGCATTGCTTTGAGGAGAGAGGAGACCCTTTTAGAAGGACAACCATTTCTGCAGCATTCCACTAATCAGGCCTGTATAATAGAGCGGCCAGATGGAAGACAACCCTCAGTAAAAGGCGTATGACAGTACACCTGGAGTTTACCAAAAGAACTGATGAAACAAAGGCTTTCAAATATTGAAGACTTTTTTTTAAATCAAGATTGAAGTCTCTGGTTTAAAGGCCAAGTGTCATGTCTGGAGGAAACCAGGTACTGCTCATCACTTGGCCAATACCATCCCTACAGAGAATCATGGTGGTGGCAACATCATGCTGAGGATCTTTTTGGCAGCAGGAAATGGGAGGCTATTCAGGGTCAAGGGAAAGATGAATGCAGCAACGTAAAGAGACATCACTGATGATATCCTGCTCCAGAGTGCTCAGGACCTTTGGCCTGGGGTGACTATTCATCTTGCAGCAGGACAAAACTCCTAAGCACACAGCCAAGATGACAAAGGACTGACTTCAAGACAACTCTGTAAATGTCTTTGAGCGGCCCAGCCAGAACCCAGACTTGAACCTGATTGCACTTCTCTGGAGAGAAGTGAAAATTGCTGTACAGCAAAAAAAAAAATAAAAATGCATCCAATCTGATTGAGCTTAAGAAGTTCAAAGTGCAAAGAAGAATAAGAGCCCCAAAACAGGTGTGCCAAGCTTGTAGTATCATGCTCAAAAAGACCTGAGGCATTAATTGCACTTTGAATAAAGAATTGAGCAAAGGCTGTAAATACTTGCCTACTTTTCCCCCCTTATGGGTTATTGTGTGGAGAATTTTGAGGTGAAAAATGAATTTGAATGTGTTTTGAATAAGGCTGTAACATGACAAAATGTGGAACAAGTGAAGCGGTGAAGAAGATGGAATACTTTCTAGATACACTGCATCGCCTCATGCTACCTGTAGTGACACTGACCCCAGCCACATGCAAAACTAGTTTAAATGAAAGGGCAAAATATGGGGGAGGGGTGGTGACCTCCACCTGGAAAAACCATTACTGTTGTGGGCAGTTCTCATAGTTGCCTTTTTAGTGCACTGGTGAATTTCATTAACACTAAAGCAGCTGAACTTGATTAACAACCCCCTCTCCTACCTGACTAACCAGATCAGCATCCCAGAAGTTTAACTGAAGCTATGCTGTCTTTCAAAAGTGTTTAATTTTGAGTAGTGTGCCACAAAGACTGACATTTGTTAACGGAAGATCATCAACAGGCTGCACAATGAAACAGTCATAACAGATTTTCCTTTCGTTTAGTTCTTTGAGTGCTTTTGTTGAACGACTCGGAACTAACTTTGCAGTCAACAGGCATCACGTCACTAGCTCAAAATAGCGCATCTTCTGGTTTACGCGATGTAAAAACTACATTTCCCACAAGGCCGTTTTGCGCTTTGCCATTGGCGGTGGCACAGGTGACCGCGGACGCTCTGAGTTGTGACAACTTGACCGTCAAAACGAAAACAAATTGGCTAAGTGTCATCGGTTACACACGCGCTGTCGGTGTGTGGAAATACGGGGAAAGTCAAACCTTTTAAACCTTGGTTTAAAACTCAGCTTGTGATAGTTTCTGACGGACTTGGTGCCAGAATATATAGAAGTGGCCACGCACTTTTTTTTTCTCCTGAGCTTGACTCTTATTTTGTACTGTCTGACCTTCAGAGCGGGTAAGTTAGATTTCACCAACGCTACTGAAACTGTTAGCCTCTGCTGAACCGCTGCTGCCTCTGGAAACCCCGTGAAAAGAAAAGACAAGTGCGCGTTTCTCTCTTTCAACGCAAACTTGGGCGATTTATCGACTTAAAATGGATTAGATTGAACTAATTGATTATGTAGCCCTTTTGGCGAAATAAAAGGCATAATTTCATCAAATTAATACAAAAATGAATTGTGCATACAGGCTACAAACAGAAATTATACAGGACATTTGTTCTACTTATGTATTTTTGCCGCCTTGAATATATTTGTAGAAAGATTTGAGGTGTTCATGACACATTTCAGAATTTATTGCGTTAAATATTTTTGTACGTGTAGTTTTAACCATAATTTAAATATAAAGACACATTTGCCATTGTGATGAAGACCCTGGAACCACTAGTTTGCAGTGCGCTGCACCACTTTTTCCCTTTTACTGTCCTCTGCGAGTCTGCTGGGAGTTGCCCCTCTTGCCATTTATAAGCTGCAGCCAGACCGGTATCAGTAACAACACCTCAGCCTTGGGGTATGCTGCTATGTATAAGTCTGTGACTGTACAGACTGTATTACTGCTCTGCTTGTTAAAGTACTTACCTTTAAAGTTATGTAAGGTGCCAACGTGATGAAGGTACCCCTGATTTATGCAGCCTTTCCTCTCAGCACAGAGCGCTATTCCTATTTCCATGTGTGTGCGCGCATGTGCTGTATGTATGTATGTTAAGTGGAAAGTAGAGTTTAGCATGACAGTTGCTGTCTGGTAATGCAGCGATAATAGTTGACTCTAAAGGCGCATGCGTGGTTGGGTTTAACAGTCGTTTCACCGTGAAGTTTTAGCTTGCTTTTTCTGGACTGTGGTTAAACTGTTTGACCAACAATTTACTTAGATAGATATGACGTTCCCCAACTAAAGGTGAAATACATTTAGATGAAGCAACTTATTTAAAAAAGCAGATTCACATCAGCAGAATAATGTTTAGCATCAGCAACCCCTTATTTATTTACCCAACACCTTGGCTTCACATACTCCCCCTCCCCCCCATCCAGACCATGGGTGCAGTGGCTCAATGCCCCCCTCCTGCCTGAGAACATGTGTGCGACTCTATATTACACCATCAACGTTTGGCATAAGACTCTCTTCTCTGACCCTTGGTCTCTGCAATCATACATACTGTTCCCCAGAGAGCAAAGTCGCAGTGGAAATATCAGCATTCTGTTTGTATCATCTTTTGGGTTACTGCTTAAATTCATTTGTCTTTCCAGCTTCCATCCTTTCTGCACGTCTAACAGATCTGTGAAGCTTGGGTTTTGGGGAACTGCAGTGGGTTCCTTTTATTTGCGCTTGCCTTGAATCACTTCCAGTAAAATGAGTTTTGCACAAAGGCATCAATGAGGTCAGGGTTCATCGTGATACGTGAATATATGCACATGGGTTTTGATATAGAAGACAGGGAGAGCTGTGAGGCAAGAGGATGTCTGTCTACATGTTACTGAAACACAAAAACACCCACAGATAAGTATGCATGTGACTGGATTTAGATCAGACTAGGGGAATAATGTATAATTTGAAATATGCATGATTAGAAACTTTCTTTTTTCCTTCTGCCTCTGTCTAGTTTACCTCTGACTCTCTTTGTTTCTCTCTCATGACTGTGACCATGACTCTGTAACCAGTCAGAAATGATGAAAAAACTGGGCATCAGCATGGGCAGATAGCATAGCTGTAACTAATCCAGTCTGCATGCCAATGAACCATTTTAATTGAATTATTGCCTTGTAATTTTATCATGTGCCTTTCGGCATGTTTACATAACGGAGATTTTTTTTTTTTTCAAGTCAAGTCAACTTTATTTGTCAATTCTGCCACATGTACAGGACATACAGAGAATAGAAATTTCGTTACTCTCAAACCCTAGTGATTAAAAAATGCAAATAAAATAATTAAAAAGTAAAAATTTAAATAAATACAATACAATTTTACGTATAAAAAAAAAAAAAAAAAAAAAAAGCTATGCAATATACAATATACAATATTCAAGTAAGGAGGCATAGTAGTGCAAATAGGCAAATAGTGCAAATGGAGATTTAGTAGTATGCGGTAAGAGATAGTGTAACAACAAAGTCTTATGAGGTAATGGCAGTCCAATGCTCCACAAAGTGACTGGTAACTGGCAGGCCAGTGAGTGAGTCAGAGAGTGTGTGTGTGTGTGTGTGTGTGTGTGTGTGTGTGTGACAGAGTATACTGCTTATTAGCTAAACTTTCAAATAAATGATGGATTGCTGGAGATATATCTACATAGAGTCAATTGATATTGAAACTAAATTTATAAGATTAAATGTATTCATGTGCAAGGTGTCTATGTAGCTGTTTAGACTCCTTTTGAACAAGTGTAGGCACACAGATAAGAATGGGACTGAAGGTCATCGTGAAACCAGCAGGGTTATGTAGTGCACACAATACGAGAGGGGCCAGGGTTATTAAACGCACAGAGCTGTGAGGTCACTGTCAGCAAGGTCAGAGGTCACTGGTCACAGTATGCAGAGCAGCAGTGACGCCTGATAGACTGACTGCACTCTAATTCTCTCCAATAGCACAGCTGCCACCTGTTCAGACAGAGCAGCAGAAGAACCCAAAGTTGAGTTAAAGAAGGAAACATCACAGGAAATGTGACCACATCAAGTATTCTAATTAAGATTTCATTTTAGTATTTCTGTTCCCTGATTTGTGTTCAACTTAGCACAGAAAGGCACAAATTAGTACAAGCATTGCATCCTGTGGGTGTGTGTGTGAGAGGGAGAGAGAGAGAGATGTTTTCAGCCTCATTGGGTATGTGTCTGCAGTCCGTTGGTGATGGGATTAATTTTCTTCAGGTAAACATAGGCAGGCAAGGTGTATACACACACACACACACACACACACACACACACACACACACACACACACACACACACACACACACACACACACACACACACCCTTGCACTCACACACTGAGACACACAAGCACAGTGGCTCGGTTCAATGGATGTACTCTAGTGTGAAAGAGCATCAGGTGTGTGTAAACACAGCTTCATGCGTTTGCCATATGGACAGTTCTCCCATGACCTACACAGCTTTCTCAGCTCTTGTCCTTAGACCAGGACCTATCCTGGTGGTTTGTTGGGTTTTCCTTAGAGATAATAATTTAAAAAAGGCAGACAGAAATATAACACAAACTACTGCATAAGCTTTTCACTGAAGCTCGGAGTTTTTCTAGAAAACCACGGGAATGACAGCGTTTCATGTGCTATATGACAACATGACCCATGATCTCCCAGAGGTAAGTGTGGGTGGGGCGTTTTAGGGCATGTGCAAAATGTGTGACTCCACTTCCTCATCTTATCTTCATTCCACAGTTTCACATCCTCTTTTTTTTAACTGAGAGACAGTAGTGACAGGCTTGCTCAGTCTCATTTCTCTCTGTAAGAATCGCTGCTCATCTGCATCTGTGAGTTATACACAACTGGGCAGCTGCAGTGTGTGTTTCTACAGTTTTCTTATCATTGTGAACTGCAGTGATCAGTTGTAGTTGGTAGATGTGTCTCTCTTAAACCTCATCTCTTACAGTGGCCCACAGAAAATGTTACAGTTACCTTTTGTCTCCTTATTAAGATGTTTTTCAGAAATATTAAACATAATGTTGCTGCACACTTAACACACAATGTGTGTGACATTTGAAAGTTGTTGACACAAATGGGAATGAATCAGTTATTGTGTTAAAAGCTTTTCTTAATAAAGTAAGGTATGTGTAGTAAGTGTGTATAATGAATATGAAAGAGTGTCCTTGGTAGTTTCACTTCTTTCAGGAAGCTAACAGTTGAAGTGCATTGTGAAATTAACACAAAAAATATAGATTACAAGGTTCAGTGAAGCACTGATGATAAAAGATAGGTGTTGTATCTGCTACTATTTAAGTTGTGCACAAACTCTTTCCATTTATAATCGTCTTCAGTGCTGTGAAAAGTAGTTCCAGCTGAACAGTTCAGTTCTTTACTAGGAACTTTCACATGTACTCCACAGACTGCTTCCTTAATGTTATGCCCTGTGGGCTCCTCAAACAGGTTTTCATAATGTGATTCCAAGTGTTGTTGCTATTGACTGTACTTTGAAACCACTGGTGATTTGAAAACACAAATCTGCTTTCTCAAGATTATCTCACCAGCATTTTTTAGCTTAGATTTCAGGCTAGTTTTAAGGCATAAAAAAAGATCCAGGGAGAGTATTTATTGACTCACTGATGACTCATGATGACATATTTATCCATATTGGGTGCATAATGGATGGATGCATCTTCTGCCTTTGACTAATTGTCGTTCGGAAATGGCTGATATCCCAAATTCCTGGAACTTATTATCATCTTGTGTTGACCTTACTTTTTCATCTAGGCTCAGAAATGTTCAATCCTCCTCAGCTTGTACCTTTTTGGGGTCGGGGTGGTCATACTGAGCTCCACAGTGGCGTCACATTGCTTTTCATGTTTGTACTTGAAGATTTAAAACAACAATATTTTACTCCCTCAACAGCATATCTGATTTAAATTTGCCCACTATCCCCTTCAAGGTCAGCTCATTGTGAAGTGCTGTAAGTGTTCCAGCACTCCTGCTAAGCTTGGATCGCTCCTTGGAAGTCCCATTTTGACCATTTCTAGGCATGCATTTGCAGTGCCCGATAACAACTGTTCAACTTGAATGTCATTTTAAGGAAGAATATGGAGTCAAACAGAGTAGTTCTGATTGTAAACAGCTCAAAATGAGCTGAGCCTGCTCTCTAAGTTCAGGTAATTTGAGCCAAATTTTCACTCACAGACATTTGACCTTCAGGGACAAATTTACAGTGACAACTTGTGAATTAAATAAAATGACATGGACCTGGTGGCGCTACTCACCTCATGATCTCCCTTCCGCTCTCCCATTTAAGACCACTGTTCGGTCTTTGTGTCAAAAAAGAGAGGCCAGTGTCCCAGTTACCCATGATGATTAGCAAAATGATAGCTGGGTCCGTCTGACTCAGAGGTTGATGTTTGCTGTTCACGAAAGTTTGAGGTTCATGATGAAACTGCAGACAAGCATGGTACTTCCAGGAAGTGATTTAAAAATAGCAGGACTGCTGGAAATGGTGCAGGTCTTCACAAGGAGCCAAAATTAAATCTGGTATATTTTATATGCCTTATGGATTGAGTTCAAGAACTTTCTTTGAATTGTACCTTGTGCAGCTTTCAGTTATGAATTGAATACAAAAAGATACTCAAATTCCAAGTGATTATAACTTGATTCCTTAGATATTTTCTTTCCCCTTGCATAATGCATTATGTTATATAACCTGAAGGTGGTTGGCTTCTCGCTGTCATTCCCAAAACACTGGCATATTCAGTGTTTTGGGAATGACCAGGGAAAAATCCTGAGTGAAACAAGCATGTATAAATTAATCCTAGTAATTTAATAGCTGCGTTTTTGTTGTTGTTGTTGTTGTTGTTGTTTTTGTCTTTCTTTCTTCGGGCTGGTAATAGTCTATGGAAAAATCTTTAGATTATTCTTTGATAAAGTTATATACAGCATCAAGCTGTGTGTGGGTGTCTTTGTATAGATAACATTCCTTTGTCTATACTGTTTAAATAAAACCTGTCTCATATTTGATCAGAGGACAAGAAATGCATTCTGATCGGAAACGCACTCTTGTGCACATGTACAGGCACGTTCGGTTACTTTCCATCACTAATACTAACTAAGTTTTTCAAGAGTTTTTTAGATTGCATTACAGCGATTTGATTTTTTTTGTACTCAAGGTGGTCATTAAGTTTGTGTGTGATAGCCAAAGTCAAATTAAGTTCACTCACTCACGTGTGTGTGTGTGTGTGTGTGTGTGAGTGTGTGTGTGTGTGTGTGTGCCTTATCTCTCATCTCATCTCTAGATTGTCTTCCATTCCATTTTCCCCGCATATGATGATGTTCACCCATGCAAAAAGAAATGTAGTGTAGCTGGTTGCTGGTTGGTTAGTTACTGTACTACCCACTCTTAAATTCACAAACAGAGACCACTACTTTTGTTTTGTCTATATTATTAGTGTATATTTTAAATTCTCCAACAAGAAATGGGATTGATTTAAAATAAACAGCTATTTGCTTCATACACGGTGACTGGAATATCATGACGTCGTTGCCTGTAAACTGTAAACGTGTATATTTCTTCAAATTAGAGTTGTAATATCCCACATAATTTATAGCATGTGACAAGTATCATTAAACCAGAACAACACTCCTATTAGTCATACACACAGCATGGGGTCACCTCGGGCCAAATGATGTTATGTGCATAGTCGGGAAGTGCTGTGGGTTCTGTTTTTTCTTTTGTTTTCTTTTTCAAAGAGTTTCAGTTATTTAGTCTTTTTAACGTAAAGCAACTCTTACATAAGTGAATATTGGTTTCGTCAGATGCTGTGGTCTGCAGAATCTTGCAAACATCACTTTGGTTACCAAAAATATCATGTGTCATGCTGGTATAGTGGTGTGGCGCCACCTTCTCCCTTCCAAAAGAGATTTTAATCACAGCAGACTTCCTGGTTAAATAAAGCTTAAATGGATTTAAAAAAAGAAAAAAAAACCCCAAAAGAATGCATTTTAAAGTTCTAAAATAGTTATATTTTATTATTTCTTGATACATCATACACAAAAGCACACACTGGTGCAGTTACAGGCTACATCCAGCTTCTCTGACTTCCCTGGCATATTTACGGCCCTGTTTTATCCTACATCAATAGCACACAGTATAGGTATAAGTGAGCATAGCCAGGTCAGACTTGATTCAAACATATCAAAACACATGTTTTAGACTTTCAGCAGAGCCGCAGTACTGGTCTTTATAGAGTAGACAGTATCTGGCCCCAACTGTAGTGACTGAGGCACTAAAAAATGGGAAACGTGCGTATCGACAATGGAGAGGGCCTTGATTGGCGTATGTATGTTTGCATCAATGTATGTGAATCCTTGAAAGGCCGTTGTAAAAGGGTACAAGGCTGTCATGGACAGAGATTTTTTTCCCCCCCTACTCCTACTGAAATTAGTTACCATTGGTAGCCTATACAGGAACGCAGTTTCTCTGGCCAATAAGCTGAGGACCCTCATGGGTCCTGCCCCTGGACGAAAATAACCCAGTAAATACACTGTGGGCACTATGAGAACTGGAGCTGGCCTACTGTTTAAAGCTTTGTGTACAAACAAGGGATTCTTGTCAGCTGGGTGCTGCTGAACCATGCTGGCCTGTGTCCTCCTCTGTTGTGTTAGGAACAACTAGCATAGTGGCCTGTTTTTCCTTATTGAGGCATACAGGGTGTGGAGAGGTTGGAAGTGTTTGCATGGAGGGATGTAAATAACTGGGTTAGATACAGTGTTATTAATTGCAATAGTCCTTAACATAAGAGATTTTCAAATGAGTACTGCCTCTTTACAATAGTTTTATGGGAACATCTATGTGAATATCAATGGGGAATATCTTTAAAAACATGATACTGTTAGCCAGATCTGTACACGATACTGTTGTTTAGTATGCTATGCCATGAATTTATTCTAATATTAGTTCAGGCGATGATGCTTGAACTCATCACTCAGAGTCTGTTAAAAATCCTATCCATAAGTCTTGATGCATGCTCAAGCATCCAGGTAGGGAAATCCCAGAAAGTTGATTCTGTTCATCTGGATGTAGCGTTTTCAGTAAGAGGAACGTTTCGTCACTCATTCACAGGACTTCTTCAGTCAGCTGACTGCAAGAAACTGATAGCACGGCCCATTGGTAATCAGTGATGCTAGTTTTGGTCATTATGCAAATGTACTGTTTTTAAGATTGGTGAAACCTGCAGTCAGCTGACTGAAGAAGTCCCTCGGATGAGTGACAAAACGTTTCTCCCACTAAAAAAGCTACGTCCAAATAAACAGAATAAACTTTCTGGCATATCCATAAGTATTCTGTTTCCTTATTTTTTTTATCTGTCTGGTTGTTGATGGATACAACGTACTTGTGTATATGCATTTTATTGAACGTGAGATTTTGATGTTCTTTACTGTCTTATAGAGAGCCGCCTTCAGGAGCCATTCATCCATAATATCTCATTAATGACAGAAATACATGGATATTCCATATAGGTTTAAGTTTGCAATACTCTGCTGCGCTACTTCAGAAAACGTAAACCCTCATTGGAGGCAGTTTTTTGCTGGTCAGATCTTATGCCTGTAAAGCTACCACTAGTGTTTCAGATGTTTATTTGGATCACATTTTAGCTATGTGTGATGTAGCCAGTGTGGGTTTTTTTTTTCTAAACATAAATTAAATCATACCTGAATAATGCAGAGATCACAGCTTTAGAAATCCATGGCTGTGTTTCATTTATTAGAAAAAGTCAGAAAGCTGTGGAAACAAAACAAAAATGCAGATCATCAATGTTAATGTTTTTGTGTGCTTTTTTGTTTGTGTGGTGTGGTTTTAGTGTGTGGGTGTTCAATTAAAGAAGTAAATGTGCTGATTCATTGCCCCATAGGTCATAAAAACACAGTGACCTGGTAGATAAAATGAGGAATTGCATTCAAATTGCGCACGCATATGTGTAGGTGTTGCTGTATGCAAATATTGTGCACTGAATTAAGAAGAGAGGCTGGACTGAGGAGGAGCTGCCCAATGGAGACAGAGAGAGAGAGAGAGAAAGAAGAAACTAAAAGAGTTAGCTAGACACAGGGATCTCCTTGTTGTTGGCCCAGACGATTGCATTCAGGGTAATTTAGGGGAAGAGGAGGGAAACAGCAGGAGGAGGAGGACGTCTAGGAAGCTGAGCTGGTGGTTAGAAAGGGGGCAGAAGGTGACTAATAGTGACTGACACAGTACTTTAAGCAGTCCTGTTGAGGAAGGGGTGGAATCACAATCAGTGGAGCAGCACATGTAAGCTCTGGTTGGCTGAGCAAGCAAACGGCTCATGGTCTCTGTCAGTGTGTTTACTAACACGTGGAGGAGCTCATTTCACCTGGATACACTATGCTGTCTTTGGAGTAGTTGGAGAGTTTCTGGTAAGAACCTGAAGTTTAACTATACTGAACTATATCCATTGTTGTGTGTGTTTCGTGGTGCCTGGCTGTGGACAGCTGTCAGCCTGAGCTCTGTTCGTGCTTACTATGAAACATGTCTGAACATATTATGTGCATAGTATTTTAGTAAGAGGCAGAGGAACAGAAACACTTACAGCAACAGAAACCACTTTAGATCTGGTCTATTATGACCCAATTTTAACGTACTGTCTGTGACTTTTAAAAAAGAAAAACTAAAAATATGATTGAGCAGCTTTGAAGCGTTGTTTAGCATTGTGATCGATTATGGCAGAGGGCAGTTAATCTTAGCTGAACTGCAAGCATAAAAAGAAAAAATGATCAGTGGAGGCCAGACTTTCAGAAGGTTTTCTGTGTTTGGGTTATCCTCTAGTTTATAAGTTAGACTGCACTACACCTGCTCTTAGAGATGCTGGATAAAAGTATTATAATTTGCCCTATAGTGCCCTACAGTCTGTGTTTCACTTACATAATCTCTATATGGCTTGTGTATAATTCAGGTCTCGTGTCTGTTTAACCAGTTTGGTTAGATGAAATAGCTTAACTGATTTTAGATTAGACAGCGTTTGTTTTATTGTAGTTTTTTTCTCCCCTTCCATCTAGGAGTTCAAGTGCTGTATGAGAGCGGCTGTCAGTGTCAAACAATTGCAAAGTTTTTGGTGTAAACTCTTCCTTACTCCTAATTAAAAAAAAAACAAACAAAAAAAACCAACTCATGGCTTAAAAAGTTTTCGTTTTTTCCATGGCTTGCCTGGCAAGGAAGTTGCTTCACCGCCGACAGAACTAGGAGTTGTGAAAACTCATGGAAGGAAAGGGGAAGTAATGCGTTGTGGTTTTTATTGATGATGCTGGCTCATTGTCCTTCCTATATCTCTGTGTTGTACAACAGATACTGCGGAGAGCCTGCTGTTGTTCTTTCCGTGCTTTTTTTCCACAGTACTCTCTGCTCTGTGATCACTGCAGCTGAGATTCGCTGTGCTCAGGGTCTCTCTTGAGCGACTATAAATAGGCTGTTGAATGTGACAGGCATTGTGATTCAGGCACAGTGTTGATGAGTTATGGTGATTCATTTAGATGACCTTCTGAAAGTTAGCCACTGAGTAGAATCACTCAACCTTAGCACTTCATCTTGGTGAGGAGATGGTAATAAATTACACAGATGTTTCTATCCACGTTACATTTACAGTCTTAAGACTACTGACTATGTTTGAGTGGTTATTTTGCATCATATATACTCTTTGTGTGTGTGTACCATGTTTAGATATCTTTGTGATGACCAAAATTTGGAACGCTACTATACTTGTGGGGACCACCAGTCCCTTATGGCAACAAAATGCCCGTCCCCACGAGTTTGAAGACGTTTTTGAGACTCAGAATGTGGTTTTGGTGTCAGGGTTACTATTAGGTTTAGGCTAAGGGTTCATGGATTCATTTTTGATGGTTAGCGTTAGGGTAAGCGGCTAGGGAAAGCAGTATGTCACTTAGATGTCCTCACTAAGATATTAAAAGTGTGCGTTGTGTATATGTGTGTATATTAGATCCCTTTTAACTCTAACCATGATATTGTGCAATGTTTTGATATTTCCCTGGGTGTGCATCCCTTTTCATAAAAACCTTTACATCCTTGACGCTCTTACTTTGATGATTAAGGTGTTAAAATGACTGGAAACCAGGTATAGGAAATGCAGTGCCTGAAGAATGAGCTGAGGGGAAAAAACAACAACTTTCAAATCAGTTATTGAGAATATCTTCCTGTCGCATGTGTTTATACTTAAGCCTCACCATGGTCTGTTGCTTCACTTGCTTCCGCTATGGAAATTCTGCTTTAAGTGTGTGTTGCACACCTGCAGCTCCCCCTTCTTAAATACTTCACTGCTTCCTCAGCTGCTTTTTCACAACTGCCAAATTTATATGCTTTATTTATAGCTGTTCATTTTATCTGTCAGTTCTCTGTTCAGTTTTACATTTTATAACCAATCATTTCTTCTTTTTCTTTTTGATTGTTGTTGTCTCTTTGTTCTTTCATCCCTTCATCCCATTGGCCATCGACTCTCTCCATCATCCAGACATGTAGTCAGCAGCATAAGCAGAGCACACACTACTTTGTGAACTCTTATTTACTCTCAAACAGGTAATTGTATTTTGTGTGTGTGTCTGTCTGCGTGCTGTTAAGATATCTTTTCATATTCTACCGTCAAAATCATCATGCCAAGTGTTTGTAGCACTGTGCTTCATTCAGAATTAGAAATAAAATCAGTGTGCCTATATAACCCCTGTATACTCTAACCATATATATTTATGTCACAGATATGTTGTGGTAACAGATGAAAATGATCTGCCTGTTTGCCAGTGTGTATGTCTCAGTGGGACTACCTGTAACAAAGCCATGATCCATGACCTACATGTCCTGTAAATATATATATATATATATATATGTGTATATGTGTATATGTGTTATAATTTATATTATATATAATTATATATATATATATATATATATATATGTGTATTGTGTAATATATATGTGTATATGTATATATATATATGTGTATATGTATATATATATGTATATATTATATGATATGTGTATTGTATATGTATCTATATATCTGTATATGTGTAGATTATCTATATATATAATAGTAAATATATCTATACACTCATATATATTAGTTGTATATATATACACATCTATATAATATATATATATATTATACTACATACATACATACATACTACATACCTACATACATACCTACATACATATACATACATACATATATATATGTATGTGTGTGTGTATATTTTATATATATATTATATTATATATATATGTGTTATATTACAAATATTTATGTGTGTATATATATATATATATCTATATATATATATATATATATATACACATATATATATATATATATATATATATATATGTGTATATATATACATACATATATATATGTATGTGTGTATATATATATATATATATATATATATATACATGCTGAATCCCATACTTCCAGTGCGAGTTGTATCCCGTAATCATGGTATCCTTAAGCTGATGGTGGTGGTGGAAATTGTGATTTTGACATATTCAAAACAGAGGTCTGTTTACATGTTTTCAAGGGGTCTGCATGAAAACTGGCAAACACCGTAGAGCACTAATACACATGCAGGTTTACCCTTCATGTGCATGCCCTCCTCTCACCTGTACCCGCACCTACACACAAACACATGCACAAATGCATGAGGCTACGCACACAAACACAAACACATGAACAAAACAACAAAAAAACACACCGTAGTTCAGGGGAACATGGTGTTCCTGAAAAGGAGAACAGAGAGCAGGGGTTATTTTAGCCATTAGCACAGGAAGACAGATAACTTAATGAGAAAGCCAGCGTTTGTGTTTTGACTTGAAATTATATTCTTTGGTTTTCCAAGTTTGGTTTGTGAAAACTTTAATATCTTGTCTTGTCATGAGGAAGGTTAAGCAGCTTTTGCACTACATTGTTGACGTGTTGGTGTTCAGAGCAGGGCTAGCCATGTTGCACTTCTTGTCTCTATGCTCACTAACTGTGCAGAACTGATTTGCACAGGTCCTACACTTGCTTTAAATAAAGTTTTACATGCTGTTATGTATATGCAGGTTTGACAAAATACATGTGCACCATGCATGCATAGAGGTAGGTGTGTGTGTATGTACACACCCCACATATAATTGCTGGTTGCCAAAAAGGCCCTTCTTGGCTTTGCACAGCCACTTCTAAAAATAAACACTCCACAAATTAACACGCTGTCTCCGAGCACAGGTGCTATAGCCCCACACTGCCCCCACATTAGTGTGTACTTCTGTGTGTACCTGCTATGCTTCTGCCTGGAAGAAAAGCTGTCATCACTCTCTAAGTTGAATATATTACACACGTCTTGGATATCTTGGTTAGCTGTCATTACCTAGCCATGTTGCCTCCTCACAGATGTATCTGATCAGCCTTTACTTTGACCTGATCTGAAAATGTTTTCATTCACACAAAGTACTGCAGTAACACATGCTTACGGTAGTTTAGACATGGAAGCTGGACTTTGGTTGAGATATATTTGTGTGACTAACGTGGCAGTGTTGGCCTCTGACCCGGGCTTCCTCCGCTCTGCATCCTACTACTGGCTGTCAGTGTTTGAAGTGAAGGGGTTGTGACATTACAGCGTCGGACACACAATAGCTGCTCTGTGCTTCTACTGCGTCACAAATGCCCCCAGTTGATGTCAGGCAATGGGAAGGCCCGTGTGGGGGATCACACTGCCTGGTAGCAGTGTGTCACCATATGATATCAGGAAGTGACATCCTATATGATGAAAATAAGTGTGCAACATTTACAGGACATGTAGGTCATGGATCATGGCTTTGTTACACTCGGTGGATGTATGATACATACTTTGCATGATGAAATGGAGGAAGTGAAATGTAAACATTGCAGCAAACGCATCTGCCACTTTTAGCAGCTTTACAAACAAGGTAGATTTGGAATCCTTTCACTCGTGCATCGGGGATTCAAATGTGTGTCTTTGGGCCATTATTTGTGCCACGTAGCCTGGTTTCTCTACAAAGTAGACCATTAGGTTAAAGTCAAATCTAATATGTTTTTATAAGTAAAGCTTGTGTCTGCAAAGAGCTTTTATGGTCAACGACAACATACCCCTGTGCAACTAGCCCTTGTTGTGCACAAGTACACACCTTGAAGACATTTACTACTGTCGCTGCAGGAAGGCTCCTTCTGTTGCAGCACTGCATCAACAGCTGTAAATCTTGCAGATTAAAGCAAGCTGGCCTTTAAGATCTGCCGGTTGGCCTGCCCTAAAGTCCAAGTTCTGGCACAAGTGTGTTTTGGAAACTGTATGTGTTTGAATGTGTATCTCTGCATGGGTGTGTGTTTTTCATGTGGGCCATCTAATGGGCACAAAGCAGGCAGTGTGTGCCCCCTCGGTTGCTGAAATGTACACTGTGGACAACAGGCGGCTTCAGTCCTTCTCAATAGGAGCTGCCCTTCTTATTGTACCTCGTGCACAATGAGCTTTTCTCTCTCTCTCGCTCTGTCTTTCTCTCTTTATGAGCATATACAGAGAATGGAGCAATCACATTCTGACTGATGCTGTGCTATTCCATCCCACATCACCGCAAGCACAAGATATTTGACTAGACACTGAGATCTAGCACTGATTTCATCACACCTTTATAAGGGCCAGAGAAGCTTAGTCACGCAGGGGCTAAACGCAAGTCACTGCAGAAGGGGAACTATCAGCCCAGGAACTCCCCAATCTATGTTAACTTTGTGTATGAGAGAGAAAAAAAGCAGATGTTGAAAGGGGTGACGGGTGTTCCCCTCATCTTTTTGCTCACATGATCACTTAAGAACAACAAGACCACATGACTTTGACATGACTGGAAATCATCCTCTATGTGGGGGAGAAAAAAAAAATATTTCCTGTCTTTTTTTTCATCATAAAAAAAACTAAAAGGGTCAAGTCAGGGTGACACCAGGAGTGTGCAAGTGATCCTTGTTTTTGCATTAGCTGCTAATGTTATGTGATTGATGCACATTAGGTGTGAAAGTCAAAAGGTCATTGTAGTTGAGGAATTTTGATTCAAAAGATACAGCATGAAAGGTGGATTTTTAAGTGACATTTCAATTTGGGAACAGTCATGAGATGTATGTTTTTGGGGGGTTGTTTATTTTTTATTTCTTTGAAAACGTTGCACAACAGGCAGACAATGAATGGATGGTTAGATGAATAGATTTGAGAGGCTTGGCTGATTCTGGTGATGTGTCAGATTGTTCACTGATCCAGCTTTGCTTACTTGAGGCCTGATCAGAGACTGTGAATCAGCGAATGCTGTGTCAACTTGGTAAACAGTTTTTATGAGTATTCACCCTGCTTTTAAACATCTTTTAGAAATTGGATTTAGTACAGTTGATTCAGTGGGAACACAGAAATCTTGATTATTTATTTTTTTGAATGTTATAAATGAGATATTGCGTTGGTGTGACTACTACCTTGATTTAACTTAACTGAACAGAGGATTTAATCATCTTGGTTCTGGACTGAAGTTTAAATAGCTGTTTGTCCAAACCTTTACTAACTATTGATAATCTTGTTATTGTCAAACAATTGCATACATATACTAGCATAAATAAGACAAACTAAGGTAAGACTTTTGTTTGTTATTTGAAACAAGAAATGAATGCTTAAACTAAAGTTGAGAATCTGCTTCACTGTTAAATAAACAAAGCCAAAAAAATTGTAACATCACAAAGCCACAGGTCTGTACACATGAAAGTATTGCACACAACTCCTCTTGTCTCACACCTCCCTTCCTACCACTGATGTTGCCATTAAACATAAAAGAATTAGTTTAATCAGGCTTTTCTTCAGAGGTTAGATGTGTTTCCATAGTCTAGTTCTTTGCAAATGATCTGTAATAGATCACATTTTATGTTAATCAGATCATTTCTAGCTTCTTTCTATGTTACTACAATTTTTTCATTTCCCCCCCTCGTTGTCTCTTTTACAGCTTCCACTACCTCTCGGGCTGGACTGTGGTGCATTAACGTCAGCTCGCCCTCCCCTGCCCCCCCGCCCCTCAGCCATGGCCTCACGCATTGGCTTGCGGATGCAGGTACAACATAACCTTCCACCGTTCAGTAAACAACATGCGGGAGTTTTGCTGGCTATTTATATCACTTTATATTTGTAATGTTGTGCAATGAATTTGAAACGTTTTTTTCCTTTTAAATGTCCTATAGCATTTTGATTGATAGATGGGCGTGTCTACCTATCTAGGTTTCATTAGGGCCTGATTTTCACTGCCATGTATAAGGTATAACACAGTTAAAAGAAAAAACAAGAATTTGTTTTCTTCCTTTTATTTTTTTGGCTCTGTGTCATCGTTTTTACATAGATGGATATAAATAGACGCTATTAATCCCACAGTGGTGTAAATGCCTTGTCGCAGCAGCACAAGGGTCAGAAAGAAAAACAATGAATTAGAGGTACATTAGAAAACAAGAGAAATAGAAAAAATAAAATAAGTAAAAATACATTTAAAAAATATGTGAAAAAGCTACTAAAAATGCAGAATCAATAAAATATTATACAAGAATTATTGGTGCTATTGGTACAAGTGGTGCTATATACACTAAAATATACTAAAAGGCAGGTCAGAGCTGTTGTTGTTGCTTTTTAATGGACATTGAAGCTTTTAAAATAAAGTACATTTTAAAATACACGGCTGATTATAAACTTTTACATACAAATCTTACAGTTTTCACAAGTCCTCACCGTGTCCCTTTCGGACACTTTGCACATGTACATTTGATAGTCAAACAATAGTCACGAGCATAGTTGGAGTCACTGCAGCCACTGTTGTTGTTACGATACCTACCGGTAGCAGCATGAAACTCACAAATCCCCTCTTTCTAACATTGCGTGCTTCGATTGTTACCAGTGAACGGCTGTGGAATTAAAGCACTTTGAAATCAGATGATGATTGGAAAATATTTATTTTATGTGCATATTTTAAAGTCTGATTGCTGACTACTATTTTTGGGAAAATTCCACCTGGAAAAATGCCCTCCCCTCAAATTCAATTATAGCTCGGAAAAACTTTATGAAGTGAGTCAGTAAAAAATAAAGATGCCCTTGAACTATAAGCAAAAAAAAGAAAATCAAATTTGTTGTAACTATTGAAGCATGACATATGCTCCATTTGTTTCTATCATAGGCGATTCTGGTCAGCAACCTTCCAAAAATGTTGCCGGTTTCATTTTAATAACAGATGCAAGCTGGTGTTGGTTACACTGTCCTTCTGCGTGGAGGATAAACGCTAATGTGTGTGCATGTTTGTTTCCAGCTGATGCGAGACCAGCTGCAGCAGGAGGAGCAGCGTGAGCGGCAGCAGCTACAGCAGCAGCAGAATGCAGCCCTGCAGTACATGCAGAACCACATGGCTGGGCCACCTGCACCCACCCCAGCCATTAGCACTCCACAACATTACCAAAGCATGCAGGTCCCCATGGAGGTTCTGAAGGTCAGATATTCTTAAGATGGAAATGGCTTATTGTGATAGATATGTTTTGCTGGATTTACTCCCCACACAGCTTCTTTTTGACAGGACCGCTGCACATTATGCTCAAACAGAGTGTAGTAAAATGTCTGCGGCTCCCAGTCCACATGCAAACATGCCAAGAGAAAGCACTAAACGGATTTATGGGACTGTAAAATAAAGAAAACATGTTGGTCGAGTGTTTGAAAAATATGCCTCTATTTATCTAATTACATGTTATAGCAATAAAGCAATGGCAGGAGCATGCAGCTGGAGGTGGTCAGGTCTTCACTGAGCATTGTGGCCTCCCAAACAAGCAGCACTGACACACAGGCAAAAGTCAGGTTTAAAAAGAAAAAAAAACTAAAAGAGAACAATGCATAGGCGCACCAAGCAGGTAGGAAGACACAAAGGGGAGATAAGAGTGGTTTGACACGTTGTGCAATAGGGCAGACAGGAGCGATAGATAGAGTCAGTCAGAGAGAGATAAAGCCGAAGTGACATTTTGCCCGATTCCGGAGATACTTGTTGTGTGCGTTGTTATCTTACATAATGTGTGTTTGCGAGTTTATGAGTTTGTGGAATACTCCATTATATGACATTGTGCATTTTGCAGTGAGAATTCATACATTGTGTAACTCGTATTGAATGCTCCAACTTGCTGCATTGACAGTTTACTCCGTGCGCATGCGTGCATATGTGGGAGAGGGGAATGGTGTTTATGAAATCACCACAGAGTTTAAAGTTGTCATTGTTCTTTCTGTAGATAAGGTAAGCTTCTCTATCACTCCCTCTGAACCATACATGTAAGTGCATACATGTAAAGAACTGTTGTTGGACCAGGTATTTACAAGGTAAACACAGTACAAATATCTATTGACTGAAAAGTTCACAGTTCATTTAATATAACCCTACCATGGTTATATAACAGAGAGCTGAGGGGGGCTGAGGAGTCAAGTCTTTCTTTGTAGTAATGGCGAGCAAGCTTGCTCTCTCCTTTATTCTTTGATCTGAAGGAATGAGGCCAGTCCAATGCTCTGTGTAGCCACATCAGAGGATTCAGTGAGGCTTTACTCCTGTAGGCTTTACCACTGACTTAAACATACTATGTCCTAGTGCCATAACTGAGATAATGAGGTCTGAATCGCATATTCTGTGTTATCTTTTTAAATATTATTGGAAGGTAATAAGCTTATATTGTACATTAAATGTATGTTTTTATAATATCCCTGTGTGGTAACAGAAATAAGCGAACTTGCTGTTAGTCTTGGTTTTTGTTGCCACATATGTTGTGACAAAATAGAAAGAAGTACCGTATTTCCCGGACTACAAAGCGCACCTGAATATTAGCCGCACAAGCTAAAATCAGGGGAAAATCCTGTTTTGTACATACATTAGCCGCACCTGACCAAAAGCCGCGGGTGTTTCAATGCTGACTTATCATATGTGAGAGAATATGCACAAAGGGAATTGTCAGGAAAGAGATGGCTGTTTGGAGACACATCACTTTTATTAATATTTTGAAAAACAAGTTATGGGTACATATTTGCACATGTAGTACATAACAGTAACCTACAGCACACCAGAAAAATAGATTCGGACTACCTTTTAGGCTCAGGTGCAGTAACACGGCTTTAACAAGAAGAAAAGTCAGTCATTCACCACCATCTTTCTCTTCTTCCTGCGCACTAAAACCACCAAAGTCCTCTCCTCCAGTGTCGGAAACGAACAGGTTCAGGGTGGCTTCGTCATCCACTCTCCGCTTCTCTCCTTCGTTGTCACTTTCAAAACCAAAGAAATCCTCATTGTCAGTGTCAGAGTCGAACACCCTCAGAAGGGCCGTGGCGGTGTCCTCCTCTCCATCATGCAGCAGTCCAGCCCTTCAAAATCCGTTGGTGATCGTGGATGTTTTCACACTTTTCCACGCTGTCAGAATCCACCGGTGGAGTTGGGCATAACTTGCTTTTCGCAAGTTTATCGCCGCTCATCATCCACGCCTCCCACTGAACGCGTAGCGCTACTTTGAAGTTTGTTTTTCGCGCTACTTCGTACGGCACTACGTTGCCTGGCGGACGGACATGTGACTAACATACCACTCTTGAACCCCGATCCTTCCGCCAGGCAACGTAGTGCCGTACAACAGCGGAACAAACAAAACAAATCGTCTTACGATATCACAAAAATCATGGACAATCCATAGAAAAGCCACACCTGACTAAAAGCCGCAGGGTTCAAAGCTTGTGCAAAAAGTAGCGGCTTATAGCCCGACAATTACGGTACCCAAAAATGATACTTTGAGTATCCAGCTGAATTAATAATAGAAAAAGAGTTGATTGCATTTTGTTTGTCCCTACTATAGGTACAGACTCACCTTGAAAATCCTACAGACTACCACATCCGTCAGTCTCGAAGACAGCAAGTGAAAGAATACCTGTCAACCACCTACGCTACCAAACAGGTATACATTTTTCATTTTCTTCAGTCCGTCCATGTAGTATTGAAATACATCTGCCTATAGTATGTCAGATCTCTGTTCACTAATGCTGTAACACTCTCTTTCTCTGTGTGTTCCTAGGCGGTCAATGCAGTAGCGGGGCTAATACCACCCTCGCCTCCCACAAACATGGGACCTGCAGGGGGTTCAGCATCTGCACCCCCACCTCTCCAGTCCCCACACATGCGCACCGAGCAGCTTATGTCTGGCAACAGTGCCCCCAACAGCCCGATGGCCATGCTCAACATTGGTTCCAGCCACGAGAAAGAGGTAGATGTGTGGGCCGACAGTAGCATAAGCATAAACCCATAAACATTCATTCCTGGGCAGGTCATAAAGTACCATTTACAGGATCCAGACTGAACAAATATCCCTAAAATATGACTTAATTGCACTCGTATATAAAATTATGAGGGTTGACTATTACCCCCAAAGTAACATCATCTCCACATTTTATGAAAGCACCATAATGATTTAATTGGTCTTTTGAAGGGTTAGAGGAGCATTTTGTCACTGTGCTGATGTTAATGTGTTGTGCACACAGTAGGGACATGGATGAATGTGTTGACTAACTGGCAATAACTGAGAATGGTAATCAGTGGGATTTAAATGCTCCATAATGGCCTTGCACCAGTAATTACAGCTTAAAAAGTGACAGGGAAGCAGCAGAATGGATGGCCCTTTGAACCTGTAAGACTTTGACCTGCTGTGTGCTTTTAGCATAACCACCTCTCTTCTGTCTCTCTCTAATCCTTTTAGATAGATAAGTAGTGTAACATGCATGTCCGGGGAGGTTACAATCAAGTTTCTGAGGCTTTAATCAATTTAGGAGGAGGGACAGCATTTTGTTTTTAGTTTAGTGTTTTCTAAGCATTCAAATGGTGGTTTTGGTTTGCTTCCCTCTCTTAACAGTAGATAAAAACAGGTCACAAAAACATAATTAACACTTCTTTTTTTCCCCCCCAGATGGATGAGGTCATTGATAACATCATCAGTATGCAGTCCAATGATGAGTATTTTCAAAGTTTCACTGATGCTGTCCAAATGTCAAACACAGTAAGTAGGAACAATACATATAACTAAGCTACATTGCATCCAAACGTATGATTTTATTTACACATTGTGTAAGCGCATGCAGTTTGTTTTAAGGGACTCTTTGCATATTTAAATGGGTCATTGACTATAAAGGCCACAAAACCTTTACGGGCAAATTTGTCTCTGCTGATTTTATGCTGTGACACTACAGTGGTATTGTGGTAACAAAAACAAACAAGTGACGTATCTATGAAATGGTGCAGCAAAAGAGGTTTGGCCGCTCTGCAACAGTCAGAATTACTTTTAAAATAGATTTTTGCACTGAAAACATTACTGCGTCGTGTTATTCTGAAAATTGAAACCAAGCGTTACATATATTTGTTCTCTGTATTACCACATGATTCTATAGCTTGAATGCATAACCTTAAAATAGAATATAGGGAATTCCCAAGTGTTTTAATTAAGTATGATGTTCTCTGAAACCTGCGACCACTTCAATCCCGGCTCTGTCTGTACTACATGAGTCACAGAGCTGGATATGCCAGGTCATCAGTGACTTTTAAGTGCTTCCTATAATCATGTGTGTGTGAAAAATGGCTCTCTTTATGGCAGTTGTTAATGTTCTTAGTTATTCTTAATGTTATCGGGTATTGCTTTGTGGTCACTGTAACATTAGTGTTTCGAAGTAGAGTTTTCTCTAGATTTGATTCTGTATATTCTCATACACTAACAATGTTTAATTGACTTAGTCGCAAAACATTCTGGCCCTGAATGATGTTGGGCATAATTAGAAACTGTAGGGCGGACATACCAGTTGGAAGACTGTACAGCACTTTGTGTTTGAGGGAGCAAACTCAGAAAATTAACAATTAAACTGGCAGCAGTTAGAGTTCAACTTGTTTACAAGACATTTGGAAGGGGGGGGGATAGAAAGGAGGAGGGAAAGGGGGGCGAGGGGCAATTTGTGTAAGGGGAAAACAGGCTGAAAGTCCAGTTAGGGGAAAGTTCACTCCTGTTTGGTTGGGAGCAGAGGTAGAAGAGAGAAAGGAGCGGAGCTGCCGTGGTCATTCTGGCAGCACAGGAGCGGCAGTGCCATTCAGAGCTGCATGTGCTGCTTGTGCCTTTAGAGGGAAGAAGGGAGCGCCTTGGCACTGTAGGAGAAGGAGTTAGAGGATGAAGGAGATGAGTAAGACGTATGCAATTGTGGAAGTTATTGAAGGAGAACAGATTCAACTGGTAAGACAATGAAGCACTCTTGTTTATAATTCTTTGAGTTTTGGTTGGGAGTTGTTGGATTCTTTTCTTTGTCTGAATGAGTTATTTGAACCACAGTGACTCTTAAGTCCCAGCCTTGAGTGCCTGATTATCAAAAAGAGGAATAGCAGGGGTGGTGGCGTGGTTTGTGTGTGTGTGTGTGTGTGTGTGTGTGTGTGTGTGTGTGTGTGTGTGTGTGTGTGTGTGTGTGTGTGTGTGTGTGTGTGTTAGCATGTGATGGCTGTTTTCTGCTGGACATGAATCAAAACTGCTGCACATTTAAGCTAATTTAAGATTACTCCTGCAGGGTGCACTCAAACATAAAGGTTGGCGGGACTTAGCTTCTGCATTCTCAGACATATTGTGTAGTTGTCCAACTTTTTCCCTGCTCCTGCAGCAGGTAGACAGGGAAACCTACAAAGTCTCCTGTTGCTTTATCTGATACTCATGTCAAACACTGATACAAGCAGCCAATACTGTCTTTTTCCTTCTCTTCTGTGAAACAGTTAAGCTTTTAGTAATTAATTCTGTACACATACATCTGACCATCTGCGTGCAGTGTCTGAGTTAACTGTGAGAATCCTGCATGATGTGTTTAATTGCTTAACTCACTCTAAATGTGTTTACATATCACACTGATAAGGTGAACCGTGCTGATCAGGTTTAGATTGATTAAGTGAGAAGCCAGCACAATAAACTACCACAGGCAGAAACTCAGTGAAAATCAAAATGTTAAAAAAAAAAAAAAAAATCCAGCTTTACGCCCAGCTGTCAGAACAGTGTGCGTGGAAGTCACCTGCTAATCCTGATGGGGATTAAAGCAGCAAACTCCATGGAATTCTTGGAATCTCAAAGTTTAGCAAAAGTCTGGAACACCCCTGAATGCCAGGCTCAAGTGAACAGTTTGACTTGTGCATTGCTCCACTGAGCCATACTGAGTTCAAGTAGAATTTAGTCTTCAAATTGAATTAAATGGGCCTTTACTGGAGTGGAGAATGAAGGTGGTGTTTCCAGTCAGAATGTGGTCGCTGCAGAGGGACGAGGCAGGGAATTTAGGCTTATTAGAGTTGTCTGTTTTTGATTCAATAACTCAATCAGCCCAGATTTGTAATTGTGACAAGCTTTCAAATGGGCTTCTGTCTTCTTCTTAATATGATGTAGAAATTTTTAAAAAAATGTTACCTCTAGAAAATGGTTAATGTTTGAGATCCTACAAATTAAAAGTCTTTGGTATTTAACAGTGTGGGTAAACTTCAGTTCGGTCTCATGATAATGTTATCATTTAAGTTAAAGTTTTACATTTCATATATTCTTTAGATCTTTTGTAAGAATTGTAACAAAAAAAATCTAACTTAAATACATAGGTTTGCGTTTATATTAGTGAGTGAATATGTTTGATCTCACAGCTCAGACAGTAGCCAGCAGATTAAGCTATCTCATCCTTTGAGTTCTTTATCTTTCAGGCCTCATTAGCAGCGTCATATTTGCCCTTGCTTCAGGGAGTACGACACGGTTGCTTACAAGGCATAAAAAGTTCATCACGCTAACTAGATTGTACAATTAAAAGGAAATCACGTCTTTTTAGAAGTCCATAGCAAACTAAATCACCATTGTTATACAATGTCTAAAGTGCAATAGTGTGGAGACCACTGCATGAGTGTGAGTTCAGGAGCTGGTGAAAGCAGAGGAGAGAAATGAGCCATAAAGACAGATAAGATAGATGAGGTGATAGTCAATCATTTCTGTACTTGGCAGGCTGTTCTCAGGTGTGATATTACTGCATTATCTTCTGCTATCTGCTCTTTACATCACAATAAACATGAACAGTAACTTTATAAAGGTACTTACTGAGATGTTAGAAAGTCAGGTTTACTTAGTTTTCATTTTGATTAGTTTTTTTTTAATTCAGAAAATTGAAACCTTTGCTCATCTCCTATTTTTACTTTGCGAAGTATTTGTAAGATACTATGCATTTTCTAAATGCATGTGTGTGTGTGTCGTGTGTTTCCTTTGCAGCTCCCTCTTTCAAGCAGTCACCTAGATGTGTATGCAGGTCCTGGCATGAAGGGTCCAGCCATTGCTATGACCAGCAACTCCTGTCCTGCCAATCTGACCATCAAGCGAGAACTCTCAGGTGCGAAAGATGTTACTAAGTGATGCAGATTCTGTTGATCAGTGAAAATGTAGCGTGCGTTTACTGGCACTCTTGATAAGCTGTCTTTTCTGAGATGTGGCGCTTTCTCAGCCATTAGTTAATCACTTTTTGTTATTGCAAAGACGCAGAAGCCCGTGCGCTGGCCAAGGAGAGACAGAAAAAAGACAACCACAATCTGAGTAAGTCTTTCCCTCAGAATGCTATTTCCCTTTTTATTTTCTCACAATGATAATGTGCAGGCCTTCCGAAGAATTTGCACGTACCACATACATGCACACAAAGCATAATCTTTCCGATGCAGAAACAGTGTTATACGGCCCATGTGCTGATTTAGCTGACATAGTCCAACTACTGGGTGGATGGTTAACCTGGTAATTTCTGCTGTCCTTGCACTTAGGTGTAATTGCCTGTGACTGTGTGTGTGTGTGTGTGTGTGTGTGTGTGTGTGTGTGTGTGTGTGTGTGTGCTTAAATGTTTGCTTCTCTTTACACTTTTTGTATATTTCCAGTATCTGATCTATGCTATACATACTTAAAAAGTAGCATCTGTACAATTTCCTGTTCCTTATTTTAATGCCTTTGATTCACCTGCACAGTGATATTATCTTCAGTGTGTTTTTTCCTTTGTGCTAATTTCCATTGGTCTTATCATTCTTCTGCAATAGTTGAAAGGAGGAGGAGATTCAACATTAATGATCGCATTAAAGAGCTGGGCACCATGATCCCCAAAACCAATGACCTGTGAGTTTCTCTTAGTGCACCATGTTTTTAAAGTAAATACAGATGTTGAGTAGTTACTGACATGAACTTACATGTGAAAATTTCCTGTCTGCTCCCCTGTTTGCTTAGTGATGTGCGCTGGAACAAAGGCACTATATTGCGGGCATCTGTAGAGTACATCAAACGTATGCAAAAGGATGCACAGAGGACAAGAGAAGTAGAGAACAACTTCAAAAGGATGGAGATGGCCAACAAGCAGCTGTTGCTGCGCATCCAGGTAACATATTTGTACAGCACATGTCCAGAACCATAGAAAATGAATAATAATATTATTGTAATAAAATTGCTGTTGTTCTTTCCCAACTGTCTAAAGGAGTTGGAGATGCAGGCTCGTCTGCATGGCCTGCCCAGCAACTCTCCCTCTGGCCTGAACACGGGTGACATTATGGGTTCTTATATAAAACAAGAGACCAGCCTAGAGGAGAACCATTCTCACCCCCAGGCACAAGCACACCACCAGCCCCAGCATCTACCCCATAACCAGGCTCATCCCCAGGCCCAGCAGCACCAGTTCCTCTCCCACACACACTTCCACCCTCAGGGCCAGGCCCAGCCCGAACCCAGGCAGCTGCCACCACTCCCACAGCATCTCCAGCCTCAGCCTCCCATTCAGTACCCAGCTGTGGGCAGCTCCCAGCACTTTGACTTTGCCCAGTCGCTGGACTTGTGCGATGGGATATCAGGGTTTTCAGATGGCATGTCTGGGCTGGGTGACCTGGGTGGACTTGACGTCCAGGCGAGGAGAGGCGACCTAGGTTTCCTTATGATGGACGAGCCTTTGTCCCCTATGGGTGGAGACCCGCTGCTCTCAGCGATGTCCCCTGAAGCGTCTGTCGACTCCAGCCGCAGGTCTAGCTTCAGCATAGAGGATGGAGACATAATGTAGACAAGCATGCATTCGCTCAGTCAAACACACGAGGTTTCACATAGATTGTAGTAAACATAAATATCACGTTTGCAAAACACAAAATGCGTACATTACATACACAGAAATGAATCAGCCCCCAGACATGACATCATTTATATCACACAGTTTCAGGAAACACCAGTGACACTCCTTTGTGGTACATTTAACTTCCCCTCTGTGTCATTAGAGACAGTACACATTCATCACAAACAGTCACGCACACATACACCTACACACATAAGTGCATGTGAGTTTAACTGAGCAGCTTAAAACTTTGCCCAACACACTGAGCATTTACAAGGTGTGAACCAGCACTGCCAGGTCAGGAGTTATATGGCACAATTGGCCTTGTTTCCATAAAGGTGGCCCTGAATCATAATTGCACAAGGGACAAAACACCCAGTTAATTAGACTGCCATTATCAGATACAAGAACAAACCAAGTGCATCATCACACACGAAGAGGACAAGTTATTTGCCCCTAACATCAGCTCCTTTTAGTAATCATAAACGATTGAATGAACGATAGAGAACAAAATGGAAATGGCTTTATGGCCCTGCATGCATAATTTATCTTGAGGGGATGCAGTGCAGTCACATTGTTCCCTTCCTCAGGCTGTTAGTTGGCCTCAGGTTTTAGCCGTTTGGTGTTGGACAAAACTTTGTGTTAGCCTGGTCAAGTGTCTATATGTATCCGTATCTTGGGGAATATTGCCAAAAAAAACCCTGAAGTTTGCTGCAAAAGGTGGATAATTCAGCTTTTAGTAAAGGCCTTTATATTTACTTGTTGAGCTGAAATTGTCGTCTTCTGAAAAAATGCATGCACAGGCAGTCACGTAGCGTTTCCCACCTTTATTTTTTAGCACCTCCAGCACTGTCGCAATCTTTACTCAACACTGTAAAGTCTGTTGACTTTGGAGTGGGGGTAGAGAAAACGCACTGGATGGCCATCAAAAATCTGAGGGCCATCCATTTCTGTGAGGTGTCAAAACACTCAGGTACTGTAACAGAATACACAAGCAGGCTTTTAAATAGAAGTGGATGTTAACCTGAAATATGTCAGGGCTGTAACCCCTGTCTGTTTGTGCCTTTTTACTTTTGCTGCTCCTCTTCAAAGGCACGTGTTTATGGGTCGGAGGTCTTCAGCTTTGACTCTGTATCACATTCATCTATACCTGTAAATGCTTTAGAAGTTGCTTCTGCATCAGTGTGACCTTGTAAGCACAGGAGATACAGTGATTTCCTCCCACTAAGTGACCTTTTAAGGTTTATATATAGGGCGAGGTGAAAGAAAGAATTGACATGTTTAAATAGTTTAATAGTTTCAGACACAGGATATGCAAAATTGCTGGCTTCGTCTGTCTGTTGGTGTCGCCATTCCGGTCATTCAGGCATTGGTAATTTATTCATGTTCCACGCTGTTTCATCCAAGCGTCACCCAAAGCAAACCTGTGTATTCATTCAGACATGAAGCCAAAATGTTAAGGACCTGTCAAATTAATGGAACAGAGTGCATGTCTGAAGGAACTAGAAGTGTTAGTTCTGTCTGTCAGCAGCCGTAGGCTTGTCTTTATGACATTAGAACACACTTGCATGTATTTGTGGTCACACTCACTTCACAGACATGCACACTTTCACCACAAACGATCACTTAGGTATTACAGTACTCACAGGCAGGTGTGTCCATTTTTTTTGTTTCATTTTGTTTTTTTGGACACTGATGTGATTTTTTATTATTTTTAGCTGTGTACCAAAACATATTCAAGTTACAGTTACAAGGGGTTAAGGTGCAGATTGTCAACTTTATTTTGAGGGGTTGAACAAAAATATTGCATTTACCTTCAAGAAATTACTGCCTTTTTTTATACACTGACCCCTATTTTCAGGGAGGCAAATTGATGTAACTGTAAATTCAGTTCTTTAATATCTTGTTGAGGTTCCTTTGCAGGCAATGACTGCCTTAAGTCTTGAACTCGTGGACTAAAGCAGGGATTCTTCCTGTACTTTCTTTCAAAACTGTTCATCATCTGCTTTTTTTTTTGCCAAACTTCTCCGGTACATTCTTCTCTTTTTTTTTAATCAGAATGTACCGAGCTTCCACTGCCTCTCTCAAGGTTTGTTTTGTTTTTGTAGCCTAAGGCCGATCCGTTTGACTTTTTGAGCAACAAATTCCAAATGCAAATGCCACAGTTGAAATCATCTCCAAGACTTTTTATCTGCTTATACAATGAAGAAATGACTGTGTGAAATGGCTGTAATTCCTCACCGGCTGATGCAATATTTCTGTTTAGAGTCTGCACTGTGATAGCGTCTTTTCTTCGAATCATTTGTTGTGACTCGCAGAGGCAAGATTGTGAAAAATGTGCCACTGTCCACATATGCCTGGAGGTAACTG
Source organism: Simochromis diagramma (assembly GCF_900408965.1). NCBI lineage: Eukaryota > Metazoa > Chordata > Actinopteri > Cichliformes > Cichlidae > Simochromis > Simochromis diagramma. The sequence continues at coordinate 4,438,097 of NW_024386835.1, read as the reverse complement.
TAAATGAACACAAAGTGGAGTGAGGCTGTTTTTCAGAAGAGCCCACTGCTTCACTCTCTTGCCTCGAGATTCACATGAAGCTGCCAGCTGCAGAGGTAAAGCTCAGGTCTGCTGTTCAAACTGTCACCCAATGGTGATTCATTGCTCCAGCTGTCAAAGTGACGACTGGAGCAGGTTGTGCTCAACCTGTGTCGTATCTCTGCTGTGGTAGACCTGGGGCTTACCTTTGATTGATATAGTTTATGATCAGAACAGAAATCTATTTAGTGAACATACTTTCAAGGGGATTTGTTTTTGATTAAAAGAAGTGTCTGTTTTCTTTATTATTTAGTTTGTTTATTGTATTTCCCAAAGCACTGAAAAAAATGACATTATTGTTTTTACTTTGTACATGGAAGAAATATGGAATAAGATTTACTTCAGATGTTTTATGCCATTTAAATGTATTTTATTTGTATTTGATATTTTAGTTCTATTTCAATTTTATTCCGAAACAACCCTTTCTTCTCAGAGCCATATTCAGGAGGTGTACTGTACAGGCATTTAAACAATGTTTTAACTGGAGTTGGGGAACCATTCATAAACTTCAAGATTTCAGCTGATTTTAAAAGAGATTGTGTATATTTCTGATGCCATTTTTGTATGATTGGGATTTTATTTATCTCTCTTTTCACTTTGAAATTTGGATCCAGACATAGATGAAGGGTGATTTTTTTTTATTTTTATCATTGGACTGAAATCAAGTTGCTCATTTGATGAATGTAAAGGCTTACCAGTAGTTCTTGTCAGACTGAAGAACATTGTTTTTATAGTTTATTTTTTTGCCTTACCTGCCACCTGATTTTCTGTCTTTGGTTTCCATGGAGACTGGAAGCTGATTGACTTCAGTTAAACTAGGCCAGGGATTTGTGACTTTCCTGACTTTGTACCACTTTTTGTCATTATCCGGGGTCGAGCCTTTTCCCGTCAGCTACAGTTTGACTGTTGTTGTTCAGTCATCCAACTAGAACTCCAAAGAGCTTCTCAGGCTCCCTTTATTTTTCCACTAGAGGGCGCTCTGCAGAACAAAGGGGGAAGGTGGTTGTGAATTTAATGACGTTATAAAAAAATATTTTAGAACCCATACACTGGCTGAAAGTTTTATTTTCCTTTTGTTTTTTCTGACATGAGAAATGTGTGTGAGTGTTACTCACAAAAAAATATTTCTACGCAGCCCTTATTTTAGATAAAAAATAAAATACCCCTTCATTCCAAAACAGACACCACAGGTTTTGCCTTCACTGTGACGAATGAAAGTGTCTCTAAATTTGATGCTTGCGTGTGCCATTAGAAATATTCTATGTGCAACTTTTGAGTAAGGTGGAAACTTGAAGCATGCAATGCAAATCCACTGATAATGGACTTCAGCCTTTAGCAAAGTCAGTAGCATATTGTATTTAGCAGTTATTTTGAAATGAATATATGGCGTATTCACACATTGTGGATTTGTCAGTGGGCAGGAGGAGAGATTTTGTTTGTATACTCTGTCACTGGGTTATTTATTAAAAAATAATCATTCAAAGCAGTATTTTTATATCATCTTACAAAAAATATTTTAAATTGACATGGTAAATGGGGGAAGAAATATATGTACACTTTGTATCCCTGCTGAATTCTGGCCAAAAAACAAAGACACAGCTGACTGAGAAAAAATGGATATTTGTTGGTACAGTGTCATTGAAGCATGGTTATGTAACCTACTGACCAATACCAATGTAAGACAATGACTACAAGTGAATTATAGTTTTATGTGCATAAATTCAACTGTCTGTGCCTCGTTTTTATTTGTGTGTGACTATCGGAGGCTGATTAGAGAAGCAAATTTCATCATGTGTCCACCAGGGAGCACCAGAGATCTACAGTACCACCCCCCACCCCCACCCCCCCCCCTAAACCACAATCCAGGAGTCTCCTTCAACTCTGCTCTCCTGTAACACTGTCACAGCGGTCACAGAAAGGACTGGGCTGCCGTGCAATTAACCTTTTTAAATGCTACTTGAATAACTAATCAAAAATGTTGCTTCTTCACAAATACCAAGCAGCATTATTTTTCTCTTTTCAAAAGAACAGCAGCAACTGTTAAGGATACTGATTGGATATTTTGGCCCCTTTAAAGGGAAATCCAAAATGTTTATTAAATGAAAGAACTGCATTGCAACTATCCCAGCAAACATCTTTAGTAAGAAAGTATAAAGGGTCTGATAATTACATTTATTGTTGTCTCTTACCTGCCTCCTTTTTAAAAAATAATTCTCCTCTTCTGCTGCTCATTCCGTCATCTCCTGATGTATTAGTTCAGAGCTGCTTCAGGATGATCCATAAACCGTTTAACAGCCTTTTCTTAAGTTAATTCAGAGTAATCTTATCCCTTATCCACACACACACACATATATACACACACGCACGCACACACACCCGCTTATGCCGCAGAGCATGTTAAAGTGTGGCGATAGTGTCTGCAGCCCATCCACAGGCCCATTCTCCTGGGTCTTTATGATGCTAATGTACTTCCCAGTCTAATAAATCCCTGTAGAGCTGCAAAGAGTAGATCTTATGGCTCACTCAGATCACCACCTTTTCGCCCGTCTCCCCCACAACACACATACACGCACTGCTATTACTGCTGCAGAAACGCCTGCCTTGCACTTCCACTGATACTTGGGTGGCTGTTTAGCGAGTGGGAGCGAGGGAAAGGGTCGAGACAAATCAAACACGAAGGTGCAATTTAAGAGATGCTGGCACGGAAATGCAGAGTCTGGCCCTGGCATAGTGTGCTCGTGGGTGGGCGAACGAAAGGAGGCACTTTGAGAAAATACTCATGACTTCTTTTACTGATGGATCGACCATCTCATATGGGTTAAGGCATTGCACGTAAGGGATCACCTTATCCTCCTTGAAGAAGAAGAAAAAGCAGCATGTTCAACAAGCAGGGGACAAAGAGCTCCACCCAGAGCTCAGGGTAGAAACCTCTGTTGGACTGGGACAGAATGAAGCATCATTCTCTCCTCCAACCAATCCTCTCATTTATCCTCCCTCGTCCTCACCCCAACTTCTGCCCCTACATGCAGCCCCCTCCCTCCATAGTCTTCTTCATCTTCTAGCTGCTGACTTGGTGTGTGTGTGTGTGTGTGTTAGTCCCACCTACATCCCTGGGGAGCAGTGTGTCACTCAGCTTGAAGCCCGCGGAAGAGGGGTGAAAGGGGGCTGATTGAGCTAATTTAGCCCCTGGATGGGAGAGCAGAAAAGGCCTCACCCTCTGCTAATAGACAGACATCAAAATGGAGATGAGGGGGAGGGGTGGTGGGAAAAGGGAGTGGGGGGAGAGTGGAGGGAGGGGGGACGATAAAACTGAGGCGACTTTTTGATGGATTTATCTCTTTTTGTCCGAGGCGATGTGGAGGGGAAAAAAAACTTTTATGAACACCGAGTGACATTGCGAAGTTGGTAAAGGTTTATGTGTGTTGCCTGGAATTAAAACCTGCTGATATTACTTATTGATCCATCCTCCTCCATTAAGATACCCTCAATCACAGCCTTCTTTATGATCTCTCCTGCCCGGGCCACTCACCGCACATTCTCCTTTTGACAGGCAGGCTGCAACTCACCCCAAAACTACTGGCTTTTACTGCTATGGATGGAAATTGGAGACACTTTTTATAGCCTTTGTAGGCATGAATAGTCCTGTAGGCTCTGATGGCCCACTATCAAAAAGCCTCTAATGAAGATGGCACAATGACACAACATTGATTCCCCCCCCTTTTCCTTTAGATTCATAATTCATCAGCACCGAAGTTTGCCCTAAAGTTTTGGGGCATCTCTGAAGTGCTGATGTCCACGTATTTCTCCCCACCCACCCCTGAAAAAAGTTCTTCCCCTCTGTAAGGAAAGACCCAAGCTCCTTCAAACCATTAAACAGGCTAAAACCAACGCTCCTTCCTCGCACACTATCTCTAACTAACTAGGTCTCAACACTATCGTCGCGCACCTCCCTGTCCTTCTTCATTCCCTCTCCTCCTGCCCCTCTTTATTCTGCCGCTCCTTTGTCCATCTTCCTCTACATATTTAATACTCTCCACTGACTCCTCTCAACCCCTCGTGCCTCTATTCCTGAAAGAAAAAGGGGCTCAAATTGGCTGGAGAGATGAATAATGTCCCCGCCATTAACAGTGGCGCGGACGGATCAGTCTTTTCATGTGTGCAGAGGTGACGAGATCAGCTGCGGGAGAGTTGAGGGCCGGTTGCAGCGGTACTCTTTTCATTCTCGAACTTTTGCTCAGACTGCAGCAGAGGCAGAGAAGAAATGAGTAAGATGAAGCTTTGCAAAGACGCAAAGAGTAAGGGTTCGTGAGCTGAGATTGTAGCAATTTCAAATTCCTGCTTAAATTTAAAAAAAAAAGAGTTTGAAAGGACTGTCAGCGGAGGCTTAGACTTTTAGATATTTTGAAACAGGTGTATAAGAAAAAACCCCGCACATTTTGTGAAAGCTGTTATTCAGTTTTTGTGTTTGCCTAACATCATAAGTAGCATTGCGCTTTCTTATTTATTCTATTATCACAATCAAGTCTTAAAGTAGCCTAATTTCTCCTCATATGCTGCAAATGGTTACTTTTTCTTCTGCATGGCCAGTAGGGGGAGTTAGTGGTCCACACCTCGGTTGAGCCCAGTGAAAATGGAAGTCAAACACGGCCTGACAGTTCTCAGCGCTGAGAATTAATATGTTGTTTTGAATCGCTTGAATGTCATTCGCTGACAGAAAGAACATCTGGTGCAACCTTTGTCAAATTAAGACATGGTGTCCCTCTCTAAATTCCTCCAGAAGGCTTCTCGGGAACATAATAGGCAAACTGTTGTTCGGCTCCTAGTGAGAGATCAGAGCTGGAACACAAATATTTTAACATCTTTTTTTCCCCTCTTTTTTTTTGTTTGATTGAAGAGGCGCTAAAGTAAGCTTATCATTATTAAGACAAATAATGTGCCTGACACCGATTTGACACATTTTGAAGGTTAACTGCTCCGTCCCTTTCTCCTGCGGTTGATGGTGTGCCCGTGAAAGTGGTGACTCTGTCATATCTATTGGAAGTTTTGTCAGACTCTATCATGCACAGTATCCGTGACCTTGACCACCAAATCATCACTCTAAGAAAAATATTTTTTTAAAAAACCCAAATTGAAAAACATGAAGATTACAAAATAGCTAATGGTCTGTCACACAGGTGCTATTCTTTGCTAAGCTCCTGAGATCTATTTGTTCTTTTGCTGTGTTTGTTTTTCTATCTGCCAACCCGTCCAGCCATCCACTCATCCATTCATCCGTCCATCTTGCAAATCCTCGTCTGTTTCGTTCTGTGTTGTTGTTGAGCGAGAGGCTGTTTCCATGAACTTACAATCTGAAGGTTGCAAAGATTTGACTCCTTTTTTTTCATACCTCCCTAAAAAGCAGCGTAGATTATACAGCCTACAGCTTTTATCACATGTATGCCCTTCTTCAAGCTTCTTTTTTATTCTCGTCCTCTCGTCTCCCGCCTTTCAGAGACCTGAAGATAACGGCGCGGCACATGACGCCATTGTCCTCCCTCTCTCGTTCGTAGGTGGAGATTTAAAGTTCTGCTTTAAAACTGCCACTTCTCCAATCCTACTTAACCCCCCCTCGTCTTCCTCCTCTTGTCTCCCCCCTTCCTCCTGAGTATACTACCTAACCCTTCTGAACTTCAGTCGGAGTTACTGAAGACCCGGAGTACACTGGGGAGTCAGCTACACCACTGAGAGAGAGACAGAGATAGACAGAGACTTAGCTGCCTGCTATTCTACCACTCTCTCCGGTAATAAGAAAAGTTTCTGTTCTTTTCTGTGTTACAGCAGGGAGATAAAACTAGGGATCACTCACACTCACATGCACTTTTTTTTTTTGCAGAGACACGCACATAAAACACAAATCTGTGAAGATACGCGCACACTCGCACACAAAAAGAGGCACGTTATGGACAAAGGTGCTCTCTCACGCACACCCTGTAGTATGAGGCTTTTTGCTCAAACTCCTGCAGACAGAGAGAATCCCCCCTCCAAAAAAAAAAAAAAAAAAAAAAAATAGATGGGAGTAGAGGAAAAAGAAACAAGTTTAGTCTGTAAACGACTCAAAAAAACTCTGATTCAAATTAGAGGGCGATTTCCACAAAGGTCAATGTATTCAGCTGATATCCTGAGAGGGAGGAAATTTAATACCCCTTTTTGGTTGAATTAATTAATTATAATATTAGGCTAGCTCTGGGGGCCCTTTTCTTCAGTGATTAAGTGAGCACATATCTTTAAAAGACTGCGTCGGTCTCTGGGGCCCTGGGCTTCTGAACCTTGGGGTGAAACAGAGAGAGATGTATTATACATGAGAGGACCGAGAAACACAGACCAGTCCACTCGCCTCCGCAGCAAGACACACCTTGTTCCTTCTTTAGACCTTCAGGAGCACTTGGCTTTCTTTGCAGAGTCGCTTTCTGCCGCCCCTCTGCCCTCCTCTAGTCATCTGAACGTTCAGCTCAGCGTGGCTTAAGCTTCACAGATTAGCACTCCTCTTTACTTGCCGTGCATTGTGACGTGCGTTCCTATTTTAAAAAAGCAAAGAGAGCAACAAATCCTAGGATCAAAATCAGCAACAAAATATATTCAACCATCAGAAGTTGAATACGAGCAGAACGAGGGACCACTCATTATGCAGAGTGGTCCCCTTTAGAGAGCTAAATTATTGATATATGAAACCTGCAAGAAGCATTTTGAGGTTACAGGTCACCAAGGTGGTGCTGAGATAAAACTACAGACTATATACAGTGTGTCGTTTCCAAATTCCTGAATTTTTGGTGTATATTAGTGCATCATTGTTCCAGTTTCACCTCAGTACTACTTTAAAATGCTAAAATGTTACAATATTTATATATTCTGCACAGAAAATTATCAATTAATTGCACATCTGACATAAACCAAATGAAGTAAAAAGCATAAAGAATGGACAAAATTTAAATGATTTATAAATGAAGTGTAAGGATTTTACAGTAGGGGATTTGATTAACTCACAGTTGGTAGATCTCCAGTTCCGTATAGTACGTATATACGTCTCTGTGGATATGCTAACCCCACTGCTGACTCAGTTGAGGAGCCTCCCAGTAGTTAATCATGTCAGGCGTGTGTGTGTCAGCGTGAGTGACAGGTTTGACATAAAGTCTAAATCATGGTTACTTAATTGTTGCTCCCTTCCTAGGAGAGGTCGACAATGGAGACAAAGAGGAAGGGCAGCGACGACACGAAGGTGATGACAAGGTGGGAGAAGAGAGAAAATGATAGGGTGTGTGTCATAACAGAACAAATACATGTGGAATAAAGTTGCCGTCTGCAGACTGCATTGACCTTCGTGCAACGGTGTCATGGTCCAGAGCCAATGAGCGCTAAGAGTGCTTCTGACTAACACCCTCCATCCTCCATCTCACTACACACATGTGTACACACACACACACACACACACACACAACTGTAGGCATCCTGCCCCCACTGCCTGACCCCGCTAAACATTCAGGTACAATTAATTATTCCTTCCTGATCTAACGAACGCGGTGCACTGATTGGACACCCTGAGGGTGTAAGGGCACTATTTTAAAAACACTTTCTGTTCATGAATTTTAATCACTTCAAATGTATTGATAAATTATTAATTAAGTGACTTTAAGTGATGCCAGGTGGGCATAATTTCAGAAGGAGCAATAAAATGCTTTTTTTTGGGGTGGGGTGGGGGGAATTGAAAATCCTGTGATGTGAAAGCAGAGCCAGGGAGCTTGTTATTTTTCTCTTAAAGCAGCTGTTTTATTTAAAAGGGGATTTCTCTCAAAGTGTTCAACAGTCTACAGGGCTTATTTGGTCAGGCGGAAAACAGCCACCATTTTGCAAAAATTAAGGCCATTTTTCATTCTTTACTTTACTCCAGCTGGAGGGCTCTAACAGCACGAGCAGTCATCCAGACCGAATAGGATGTCTTCCTCTTTCTTTTTCATTTATTTGCTATGTGGTTAGTTTGCCATTGATCCTTAAGAGGTCATACCAAACATATTTTCTGGCAATATTTTTGCTCATGTGTTTAAAGTTTCAGAAAGAGCAAATACACATTTGGTTGAGAGACACAAGTGTCACACACCCCAGGTCTTGCTCTCTGAGGTGCCAATATTGCCAATATTAGGTTAATGTTTAAAAACTGGGACTGAATATCTCCGTGACTCCTCGTGGCAGGTTGGGAGTAAAAATACAACGTGTTTAAGTGTGGGTTCGGGTGCGTGTGCGCTGCTGGTGTCTGTTCTCAGCGTTCTATAGGTTAACCTGCCGAACAAGACCCGAGCGGGAACAGCGCAAATTACAAATTACCTCCCTTATTAGGCCTGACCCCAAATTTCCTTTCATGAATATTCATTATAGTAGCCGCTCTGCATGCCAAGAAATGAATTTGCCCTCTTCACAGAGTGGACTGTGAATAAGGAATGATTAATGAAATTCAGCATGGTATGAATCCATCATTTCTGGGATGGAGGCTGGCCTGGTAATAAGGATCCAATTAGAGCCACAGTGGGTGGGACACAGCAGGAACCATGGTAAGACAGAGCTTGTAACACCTACACACACACTGGTATGTACCCACTAACACACTCAGTGTTTTGCTTTTTTTTTAATATCCAAAATTCATTAGAAGAAATCTAAAAGCATCAATTTGTTGCAGGCAGAGCAAACTTTACTAGCATCTTCCTGCCTTCGTACTCCCTCTTCTCACCTGGCTTGCAGCTGAGGTTTGGGTGGCACAGGCCAGCTTCCCACTCCACCTCGTTTTAGCTCTGCTGGCACCTCCACCTCTCCTGGTTAATTTCATGTTCCGGTGCGTCCTGAGACAGCTCATCCTGCTCCCAAATATTTGTGCTGGGAAGACCAGTTTAATCTGGAGCTGGCTGCCCGTTCCCATCCGTGTGTTCACCCCACACAAACACGGGCACCATCACACACTTATCGGCGCACAGGTAGGTTTTGTGTGCCCACAGATGCAATTTGTGTATAGGAACTGATGTGGAGCTTCTGATAGCAGCATGTAGCTTCTGCCTCTGCGAGCTTGTCAACCATTTGGCCAAGTTACAGAAGGTTAATGGTGCGTCAGTGTTTACCGCTCAAGTGCGACTGCCGTGTTTACAGGTGGACGCATCAGTGAAAATCTTCTCGCTTTTTACCTAGCTGTGGAAAAAGGAAATGGCTGAGATCTCCCTCACTTCCTCTGGGTTTGTGTAGAGGCTCAGTGCAAAGGGAAATATATTGTTCTACTAAGTCCATGTTAATTGAAAATAACCCATGTTTCACCTGTGGCCAATGTAAATTCCACTTCCCAGAACATCTTTATTGTCCATTCATCTATTTCCCCGTGTCCTCTCTCCTCTCCCTGGCTTTAACGAGGTGTTCGGTTCGTCTTCCTCATAAACTAAAACCTTTTAGATGAATTACATCTCCTTAAGATTCATCTCCAGCGCCGTGGCTTCTTTTCCCCCTTTTATGATTGTATTTAATCCACATCACATCTTTATTCAGAACAAATACCCCCCCACACACACAACCCTCCGCATGACACCTTGCGGAGCGCGGGCAGAGGAAGAAGGAATGTTTCAGCGAAAGTAGAAAGAGAGGGGGGGAGACGTGAAGATGTGCCAGCACAGCCGGCTCAGCCTGTTCTCTGATGATATCCTCGATAAGACTTTTAGCTAATTACTGACTGCTGCCTGTGAATGCAGCCTCACTGAAGAGAAAGGCAATGAACCTGCCTGCTAGCTCAATAGAGAGGCAGCAGGAAAAAAGAAAGGGGACGCGGCTGTTGAAAGAGAGACAGATTAACATTTGTTCTTTTACATGCCTCCCTCTGCCACACACACAATAATTTTGCTTATACTAATTAACAATTAGCAAAGACTGGTTGGCTAATTGTGTTATTGCTCCTAATCAAGAGGCTAATTACCAGAATGTCAATTCAGATTTAATTACTAAGTGCTTTGTTAATTCCCACCGAGCATAAGTTACCCTTTCTTTCTCTCCCGCTCTCTCTCCCCCTTTTTCTTTCGCCACCTTCTCCGCCTCTCTTTCCCTCTTTCCCCCTTCCTTTTCTCCCTTGTTCCAAGTTGAACCTTGAGTGTGTTCTGAGGTCCTGTGTTGGGACTGGGAGGAGCGGGTAAATACAGAGATAAATGAGGCAAGGTGTTTGAGCGGGGGGACCTGGAGGCAGAGGCATTAATGAACAAGTTTTTACCACCGGGCCTCCAATTAGCTAACTCTCTCCCACCAACATCACAGAGAGGACAGATCCACAAAGATCCACTCAGCCCCAGCCTCCCTCCTCCTCTTCCTCGCCACCTCCTCTCACAGCTGTCCCTGACACTCCAGCTGCACCGAGCTCCTCCGCGACCTGATTGTGAATCAGCAGGTGCACTTAAGCAGTTTTGATAATTGTATATTTTAGCAGATTCTAAGCTCATTTCTTTCATAAATGAAAGATATTTTATTTTGATTTCTTGCAGTCCTGCTTTTCCCCCCTTCTTCTTCTTCTCTGACTTTTTTTTAATATCTTAGCCATACGCATGCTGAACCTTCACATAAAGGTGCTGATAGGGTATTTTTCAATGGCAGACTCTTTAGTATTTTTTTTAAATGATTACAGTTATAATAATAGCAATAATCTTTATTTTTATTTTTCACACTAGCGTTTCCACTCTTGGTTCAGTGGCTTAACTGTTTTTTTTTTACCTGCCTAATTCTCTCTGCTGATCTATGAGGCTCCGCATCACGGTTTGAGGGATTTGAACATGGAATTAAATGGTCATTACTTGTCTCCCCGCCTCACAGGAGGCACGCAAAGCACAATATATCATACACACGTGCATACTTAATCACACGTGTGCTACATTTGTTCAGTCGGAGAAAGCCATTTGTCTCTCTCTCCCTGTGTTTTTCTACTTTACTCGGTTAAAACACTAAATGATCAGTGTCTGTGGAACAGAACGTTTAAACACAGAGCTTGCTGTAAACGTTGCTTATCTGTTACCTGCCTCTGTATGCAGGCATTTTCTCCAACCACAGTTTGGTGCTGTTGTCTTACTATTATTCATCCCCTGGACCACTGCTGAAGATGGGGGGTGGTGGGGGATGAATGCCTGCATGCGTGTGTGCACACACACAAACACACGCGCGCACATCTCTGTCTCAAAAAGAGCAAGCGCCTTCACTCTCCTCTCTAACTGCCTGGCTCCTCATACTCCTGCCAAAATACCATAAGACAGGGTATAATATATATAATTATCCCCACTTACATTAGCCATTATGCCAGTGGAGCATTGCCTGCAGAATGACACACGACCTGTCAAGACTTCATTCACGCCATTAATAAGCGTCATTAGTGTCTGCTTTGAATACCCCTCTTGCACACTGCAGTCATTTCAACATGTCATAGATTTTAATTTGAGGGTAAAAATAGCTGTGAGGATATTATGCACTCTCCCAGCCAGTCTTTGTGGTCTTCTGATGGGGAGGAAGTTCACAGTGTGACCTTGGATTTTCTCTTTATTGGAATTAGAACCATTACTGTTCTTTAGTGCTGGAGGCCAGCTACTAGCACCAAAGCTGCTATGCTTAGTGTGCGCCTTCTTTTGTGATGTCCATCAACAGCATTTGAAATCAGAATTTCAAACCATTAGTTTGTCACAAAGGATGTTGAGGAAAGTGACCATCTTGCGCAGGGTTATACAAAGTGGGTTTACTGTGCTAAATTATTTTAAAAACAGAATGTACTAAAGGACATAATGTCATGGTGACCTGCTGAGAAATGTTAGCTGCTCATCAGCTGTTTCAACCACCATGTAATGAGCGCCGTAGAAAAGAAGGGGGTTGTGATCTAATGGTAAGTCTTTACCAATAATTATAAACTTTTAAAATGTATACATCTCTATGAAATAACAAATGCTATATATTTCTGAGCAATCACTCATTTTTTAAGTACTTAAATGTTGCTGTCAAGATCAACCCCCACAGGTTCAATAATTTTATGGCTGATGGTGTTCCGCTCTCTGTTTTTCTATTCATGCTTTCACTCATGGTATTCAGTTAATGCCATTCACAATTCCATCAAGATCCCCAACACCAATGGCTGAAAGGCAGCCTCACACCATGACAGAGCCTCTGTTTTGCAGATGGCTACAAATAATCACTTTAGTGACGACAATTTCAACCAAAAATGTCAAATTTGGATTCATCACTCCATCAGACTAGTTGCCCCTGATTTTCAATTTGGCGTACCTCAGGCTTTTCTCCCCATGTCCTTCCTTAAGAACAGCTAGTTTAAAGCCACCTTTCCTCTGAAACCATTTCCGATGAGGCTTTAGTGATGATTTAGTAGATGGACCAGTTGTAAGGCCAGATCCATCTCTCAGGTCTTGTGTCAGCTCTTTGCTGGATTTTTTCCTGTTTCCTAAAGACATGGCAATCAGATGCTTTTCATCTGCGGTAGATTTTTTTAGGCCTGTCACGGCTTCTTTTATCCCCCACTTATACACTTTCCTCATATCCGTTAAGGGCAAACTATGCAGTGTGCTGAGATATGCCAGGTTTTCAGGGAAAAGCAGAAATATATATTTTTGCTACAGGTTGCTGCTAACAACATCCCTAAAGATACAATTTAAAGTGGCTTTTTTGCTAAGTTGTACATTATGTGTAGAAACAATCCTCATCCATTCCATGAGTTAGGTGTCATTTTTTAATGTTAAATAAAGTTAGGGTTAAGTAGCTTTAAAAAAAACATTTGAAAATGGTCAGGTACAAGGACTGGACAAAAAAGGAGTGAAAGTCACCAGTGTCCAAAGGAAAACCTTGAAAGACCTTCGGAAAGCCCGAAGAATTATTGGTGCTATTCTTACTTAATTTATAATAATTTTGTGACCGCAATAATTAGCAATATAGTAATATCCTTATTTAATATAGGCTAGTGTTTTGTAAAACAGTGTGCAAAATATGATTCAGCAGAATGTTTGTGGCATGGTTTGATCCACCCTCACTTGTGATGCTTGGTTTCACCAGCAGGAAGTAGTTGGACAAAAAAAGCAAACTTCACCAGCTTCTAAGCAGGAGTTCACAAAAGTTGAGTGACTTCATATTGACTATGTTAACTAATCAGACAGTGAGTGGTTTGAGCATGGCTCCATTTTTATGTTAAGTGTATTGGATCAGACACTGAACCTCAAATTGCATTATAGCCATCAGTTTTGTGTTTGAATGGGTAAATGTGGTAAAAAACAACAACAAAAAAACAAAACAAAAAAAACCTAACTATACATATGCCAGTCCGTTTATATTTTATATAAGATTGCAAGACACTAACCCCCTGCCATCTAGAAACACATACACCATGCAGGCTAAATATATTATCCAGTTTAACTAACATATAGAAATGTAGTTATACCCCAAACAGGAAAATATAAATGGTAAGTTTAAGGTTTACCTTGATAAAAGGCTTTGAGGATTTTCCTTAGCAGGCCTTTAAATCTACAAGGTGTTGGTTAGCCATAAGCTAGCTGTCTTGTCTGCTTTTAGTTCCAATGCTAAGCTAAATACCAGCTAGCTAGATGTAATTTCAAGCAACATTTCTTTAAATAACAAACGCTTATCAATATATTTTGTACAAATAGCTAATCTGAGATGCAAAACTCACAATCTAAACAAATTTTATATATATATATATATATTTTTTTTTTTTTTTAATTGAATTAAATTGAAAAAAAAAAAAGAGAAGCCTACAGCTAAATTTATCATACAAATCAACAATTAATACAATTTGTTTTTAAGTATCTTTCCAGCCCAGCTAAATTTACAATAGAAATGCCTATATAGTATTTTTTTCAACTCAAAAGTGGAATTGCTCAGACATTGGGTGCTGATGGTAATTTTAAATAGTATTAAGGCTACAAATTATCACAGCTTTATCATTATAATCTTATTTTACTTGTTTGCTCTCATCCATGATGCTTCAGTTGATGCAGGCCAGCAACTTTTTCTCATATCAAGACCTAAATCTGCCATCGCAACTCAAGATAAGTCACCCACAACAGTGTAACATATCTTTAGAAAATCTGCATTATCTCGAGGAGACACTGTAGGATAACAGAATGCTTACTCTGTTACTCTTACCCTCATTTCAGTGCTGATTAAGTGTTTAGCCAAAGTGTGTCTGTGTGTGCACTCATCTGTGCCAGTATCTCAGAGTATCTCAGAGTATTTCAGAGTGCGCTCTTATAAAAATGGGTCTCTCTTTCCCTCTGTGTGTATGTGTGGCACATCACCTCAGGAATTAGAGACACCGGGGAATCTCCCACAGGTACAAGACTTGATGAGCGCACACGCCTGTGTGTGCGTGAGACAGAGAGAGAAAGACTGTCCCACAGGTATGATCGTGTGTGCGTGCCTCTGTGTGACTGTCCCACAGGTACACAGAGTGTTTGAGCCTCCTGACAGGCTGTGTCTTTGATCGTTTGGTGAGTCAGTCCTTGCTTGCCTCGCCTGTGTGCAACTGCTGTAGGGGCTAATTAACCAATGAAAGGACTTAATCACTAGAGCCTGCTGTCAACTGTACACCTTGGCTTGCTTTCAGAAAAAAAGGGAGGTTGGAGCGTGGGGGTGCCGGTGCAAAGGAGGGAATTTAAAAAAAGAGGTGTTTATTTCATTTTTCATTTGAAAAGTGGCTGTGTGTTCAAATCAAGTTATTATACTGATCAGCTCTGCAATTAACCACATGGTATCTTCAATTTCCTTCTACAGTGAGAATTATCTGAGGGATTTTTTTTATATAAAATACTGGGAGAAAAACTAAAAAAAAAAGAGAGAGATGACCATTAATCCTGATCAGTGACCCATCACAGCTTTCTTCCGAAAAAGACAGAAGGGGGAAAAGAAGAGGAGAGGAGAGGAGAGAATGGGTATAGACGACTGACTCACCATGAACCTCTCCTCCATGTAAAGAGCCAATTAAAGCCAGGAGAAGCCTCTCTTGTTGTCACAGTCACCTGGAACACGGTGACCTCTTCTCCTCTGACACTCCCCTTCTCTTTACTCCCATCAGCAAACTGCCAGTCTGGCATTCACGCTGTCATGGCTGTTTTACCTTTGCCACCCCCACCCCGACACCAGTAAACATACATTACATAACACAAACTCGCATGTGTGTGTTTGTATATGTGTGTAGTGCTGAAGATGATGACCTGCAAGTGGCCACTAAATTTACTTTGTATTCACAAGCTCCTGTAATTAGAGAAACAACGTCAAGCACAGAGCTGAGTATTTTCACTCTGGGTTGAACCCTGCTGTTCAGCTGTGAGAGGATGTGTGTGTGTGTGTGTGTCTGTGTGTGTTAGAGGGTGTTGTGCTCGTGTGTTTTAATTGATTTTTGTTGTCACAGGCAGTACGATGTTGTCAGCGTCTCTTCATGCAGATATCTCTGCCCTTTGCAGGCTTCTCTGACTTATTATACTGAAAGTGTCATATGTTATTTATGTGCTATGAGTCACAACCCAGTAAATTAGTTTACAAGTAGTTTGCAAACTTAAAAAGAGTTTATATAAAATGTTTTATAATTAAAAAAACAGGCACTTTAATAACATAGTGAATGTGTAAGGAAACTAATAGAATATCATGTAATAATTAATCCACACACAGGTGCAGAAATAATAGTTATGGTTTGGTAATTACCTTCTTAAAAAGACCACAAATCCAGAGAAACATAAAAAAAAAATCTTCAAATAAAACCAGCTTTACTGAACAAGCAATTACACACATTTGGGAATTAAAGTAATCTCATTACACATGAAAAAATGCTTTTAGGAAGCAGCAAAAATGGATCTTTTTATTAAAATATTCCTAACATATTTAAATGACATGGATAGTTTTTTTTCTTTCCAGAAGAGCAGGAACACAGAGACATTTCAGTCAACTTCCTGTAACTCGGAGACTCAACACCGCCAACTTCTATTAAAGATACCAAGGACCATCAGGACAATGCAAGGTCCAACCAAATTATATGCAGCATAAATTTCTTTACAAAAACACACACAGACAGACCTATTTGAAAGAAACGACTGTAATACTTTAATTTGAATAGTTATTAAGCCAGCAAAATACAGTTACACAATAGCTCAAGTGGACAAAAAAGCTTACAAAAACCTTGACAATATATGGGCTGAATATAGTCAGGCCATTGAAACGGGCAGACAAAGGCAAACCTGGCAACCAACAGAAAAGAAGCTCAGGATTTAATCTGCATTTGGGTGACACAGACTTCATGTCCTTGCAGAATACCCCGGTTATAAAGAACTACAAGAACAACATCATAGAGTGGTAGCATTATACAAAAAAACAACAAAAATACCACTTATTGTTTTGTTTTTTTAGTGTGGTTGCTTTTAGGATTCCAGTATGACACATCTGTTTCTACACATCATTCATTTTAAAAATAATAAGTTTTAGTATTTTAAGTATCAAAAATAAAGGAAATTTCTATTTAATACATATATTAAATACATTCATATCGAAGATATCTAAAACGATTTGAATGTGAAAATAATTTTGCATGAATGTAACGTGGCCATTATTTCTGTCCTTTGGTATTAGCCTTGTGGGTGATACTTCTCTAAAGAGAAAATCTTGTTTTTTCTACACTAAAAAATTATGAATCTTCATAAGATGGAGAGAAAATGGGACATTTTTATGAAATTTGTCACATGAGGAAGATCACAGATGCTGCAAGAAGCATCAGTGAGAGCCCTGTTCCGCTTTCATAAGCATACTAGTGAAATGAGTCAGCAGACAAAACATAAAGACCTTGGATTTTTTATTAGTTACTGGTGCCACAAATGCAGAAAAAAACAGATTGCCTTTACGTATGAACAGGGAGCAACTCCACAAGCCTCAGTCCCCTGGCTGATACACTCGTGATTTTTGAAGAGTAAACTTTTCTTTGCCAACAGAACTAGTTCATCCTGAAACTTGGAAATAAAGAAGAGATGGAAGGGGGTGATGGGATTTGAGAAGAGAAGCAGGGAAGCCATTTAAGAAGGCAGACAGATAAGAACAGATGGTACAGGAGAGAGGACTAAGTGGAGAACTAATAGACGGTGTGGGAAAGTGATGAGAAATGAGTTGCAGGCTAAATACCCCCCGCCCCATTTCCCTTCTCTCATTCTCTCCTTCAGCTCTCCTCTGAATATGAGTGACTGACAGGGATGTTAAGTGCCGTTTGACACCAAAGATGGAGGTGACTGTGTGAAGGTAGCTATCTGACTGAGAGGTCTTCACTGTGTTGGTGTGTGTGAGTGCGCGCGCACGTGTCAGAGTGGGGTTGTGTAATGAATTAGAGACATGGGTCCGATTAAAATGACTGGTAATTTCTCTGGGGAGATGAGAGCCTGGAGCAGCATGAATCAAACG
The DNA here is from genome assembly GCF_900408965.1 of Simochromis diagramma. Taxonomy (NCBI): domain Eukaryota; kingdom Metazoa; phylum Chordata; class Actinopteri; order Cichliformes; family Cichlidae; genus Simochromis; species Simochromis diagramma. The sequence continues at coordinate 4,420,550 of NW_024386835.1, read as the reverse complement.
ACTGCTTGGATGACTCACCAACACCATCTCCTGTAGCCTCAGGCAGAGAGACGAGGTTTGGACAGAGAGGGCTGCAGAAAAGTGGACAGCGGACTGAGAGGAGAGTTGGTGAGGCAAAAAATAATGGGGAGGCGGGGGTGCATAGATGGACAGCATGCAGGGGGGATGATTTCAGTCTGTTCTTCCCAGTCCCCCTTGTATCCCTGGCCTCATTGCATGTGACAGCAGCATGGCTAAATTACCTCTTGCTAACACTCAAATTAAACAGGGCATATAGTGAGAGTGAGAGACAGTGAGAAAGAAAGGAGCAGAAAGAGAGCGAGCGACAGTGTGAGCATGTGTGCGGTGAGTGGAGATGCCTCTGAAAAGAGTGTCCATGGTCACATTAATGCAATTTCTCTCTCAATCCCTCCATTCCCTGAGCCCAGCCCTGGATAATGAGCTAGCGAATGCTCTCCCGTCACCTCCCCCCCACTGGGCCTACCTGCTGTGCACAAAAGGCTCCGAACGCTATTTTTGGAGCCCCTCTTCTCATTTATTTCCTTGATTTGGTGATGATAATAATCATTGTGGCTTCAGGTGCCATATTCAAATTAACTGCCATTCCTCCAGTGCTATCGGCCCAGCATCACCCTGCCTTGCAAAAAGTGTCCCTGCGCCTCCCTCCGTCTGCTTCTCCCTCCCCTCCCTCACCTCTCCTGGAAGCAATACAAAAAGCATTGAAGCAGCGCGGCTTGATATGTTTCCTTGTTGAGCTTATTCAAATCAGGTGTTTGAAAACTAACCTTGTTTGCATTGTACCGTCGTGTGGCAGAGCATCTACAATTGACAATTTACTGATACAGGCCTGTAAGAGGGCTGGGTGCAGCAGTGCTGTGAATATGAAATGAATTAGATTCCCGCCTGTAGTTATTCAGATCAGAGTGTAACATGATAGCTTACATGAGTGGGTTTGAATGGAGGTCTAACTAAATAAATTTGATTTGGAAAAGGGTGTGTTTGGCAGATTGTGCCACTCACCAGGTGCTGCCATGGATAAAGCAAGCAGTTTATTGTACATAATAGGATGCAAGAGTCTTTACATATACATGAATTCTATTAAGCATCGCCGGCACTGGGGGGAGGCACAAAAGGCAGCAGCGCTCGCCGAGAGGAGGTGAGGGAGCTGCTCACATCCATCAGTCTGATAAAGAGATCTGTATGCGTAATTCTCTCTCACACAGACACACGCGCTCTGTGTTTGCGTGCGTGTGTGTTCTATTAAAAAAAAAAAAGGCCATTGTGCTGTCACTGTCACTTTGCACTTTGTTTTAGGAACAAAGAAAATAAAGTGTTTCTGTGAAACAAAACACCTGGGGGATAGCTGTCACTGCAGAGCTTCTTCACAGTATATGTGTGTGTCTGTACATGCATGGTGTCACGTCGATGTGTGTAGGTTTAACCTAGGGCTGGTTGAAATCTTGGCTGATGTGAAAACTTTTTTTTTTTGTCAAAATATTTGTGCAGGCTGCTACAGTACCAGTGGAGTCTTACTTTTCTTTTTTTTTCAAACAGGTGAAGTTTTCAAGAAGTAGAACAGGAGTGATTTCTCCACTCTGTGACACTTCCATATGTGGGTATGTTGTGTGTTTTATCTGCTTTAGCTTAGCAGCTGCTGTGGGTGATCTGGGCTGGTCGGGGCTAATGGCTGACTTGTTTTCTGGTCCAGCTGAGCTCTTAATTACACGACTGAGCTTGTTATAGCCTAATTAAAATGGTAAAACACAGGGCAGAGGGAGAGGGAGAGGCTGAGTGAGTGAGTGAAAGAGCAGTGAGAGAGAGGGGAGCGAGTTAGACTAGCAGCACTCACTCCCTCTCTCTCTCTCTCTTTGCCTCCCCCTTTATTAAACTGTTAACTCACAAGGCCCCAATCCCCCCCTTACCCCCCTGCCTGCCCCTGGCTATTTGGAACAGGCCGCGAACTGCAGCCGTAATCAGCAGGCCTACATTTCAATAACACATTTTATCATTTAACCTCTAGTTATACACATTAAGGTGGCAGAGCATGTGCCATTTGGGGAATTGAAGTAGGGAATTTGTGTCGATAAGAAAGTTAAACACAAAAACAAAATTACCAGCCAGTTATTACAGGAGCCTGAGGACAGAAAAAAAGAAGTTCACCGAGTTTGTATCAGAAACTAAGACACGAGAGGGAGGGGACGGCAGGAGAATAAGGACGAACAGTGTTTTTGTTGTTCAGTTTTCAAGAGTATACTTTTGGGTCAATTAACAATAAAGATCAATTGATATCGCTTTATCCTTTCTTCTGTGAGTTTTAGCCCGCAGTAACGAGATAAATATTTATGAAGGCAGAAAGTCCCCTGCCTCTCCTCCTTGTGTCAAATGCTGAGCATGATCAAAGGCTCAGCCCCCCCCAAAACACACGACACACTAAAAGCATCAAGGCTCTGTTGGCATTGTTTTTCTGCTGTCCCACAGCTCAAACACAGAAAACTATTCTTAACCCCCCCCCCACCCCCCCCCCACCCCCCACCCCCGTACCGTCCATGAGAGAGAGAGAGAGAAAAAGCTGCAGATGGGTTTGGGACCAGAACGCTGTCGCTTTAAGATAAAATATTCTATCTTCTACATCATAATTATCTCCTTAAGGTAGAAATATTAGCATATCCACCAATCTTATTATCTGAGAAATTGGCTCATTAAGTCAGCTCGCTCCCCTTGCGCCCACCTTGTTCTCCATTGTCCGTACTTCATCAGCGAGGGAGGGTGCCGAGTGGCATTCTGACTGACAGGAGGCGCACGGCACTCTGAGGAGGCCTCTGTGGGGACTGGCCGGGGCCGGCGCGGGGATGATGGCACAGAGATCCAATGTTCGAGGGAAAAAAGAGGAAGGAAGCATCCTCACTGGTGCTGAAGTCAGATCCCAGAGCGAGCTCTCCCTTGAGACGGGAGGAGAGTGCTTTGACCGACACAGCTTCACAATCCTTTTGTGATTAGTGAATCTCTAAGGTTGTAATTTTAGGTAGTGATTTAGGCAAAAACTGATCAGCGTTGCTTTCTGCAAAATAAAAGTTGCAGAACGTGATTTAACTCTCCTGAGTCGTGCTTGAGTCAGGCTGCCTGTGAGGGAGACCATCAGCGCAACCCCGCCTGGGGATGAGGGCTAAACCCTGGACGGAGACAGTGTTCAAAGCCCAATTTATGGTCTTAAAGAGCAGAGCATACATTTGCTTAGTAATCAGAAAGACAGGCTTTCCAAATTACATTTCCCGTGCTATTAGATATTAATGACGTGCTGGAGAATAGCCCCGGCCTCTAATCTGCAGGATTTAATCCCTCGAATGAAACCTGACACCCATGGAGGCTAATGAAATCATTCTTTTAATCCAGGGAAATGTCGCCCATAAGCCTGCAGCTTTAGGAAACCACAGGAAGCATAGCAGACTGCGCAGTCTGGACAACACAGTGCTGGATGAGGTCAGGTAGAGGCAGCTGATTGGAAGGTAAGGTAAACATAGAAGAGGTTAGAATATAATAGAAAAGACAGAAATAGAGAAAGGATGCAAAATTACAATGTGTGATTAAAGATGAGCCAATCTTTGTGATGTTTCTCCAGACCACAGAGATGCTTCCACGCACTGTAGGAGCTCCCTCCCTGCCAGCCTCTCCCTGGCTCTCTCTCCATGGCTGTGTGGGATTGAGTTGTTAATTAGAATCGTGGCCAGGCCAAATGAATTCAGACCTTCTTCCCGTCTTCTTCTGTAATGGTGCTGCAGACCCCAAGCTGTGGGCTTTAATTCTCCTCTCATCAGTAAGATGGAAAAATCACCTCGCTGCCATTCAGCTTTGCCACTCATTAACCAAGCCAAGAAAAGGTGATTGGCACAATGGAGAAATTTTTATTATGGTTTTTTTCCCCGCTGTCATTTTTTTTGATGGCCCGCATATGCATAGAAATCATTCTTTAACAAAAACGTGTGAATATGTGCAAGACTAAGAAAAAAAAAATCCCATATGTATAAATCCTGCAGGCAATCCCTCTTTTTTTTTTTTTTTTTTACATCGAGAGAGTTTGAATAAACCATTATCTGACTAATTTTACACTAAACGATCCACGGTACGAAATCGCATCCACCGTCTCAAGAAAAACAAGCGTGCGCGCGTCTCTGCTGTGCAAGTGTGACTCCAAGTGCCTAAATACTTATGAGGGTGCAGCCGCTCAGCTTGTGTGTATTAACAGGCCATGTGTGAGGCATGAGGGTCGAGTTGTGATATGCTTAACAGCCAATTTACAAAGGTCAGGTGAGTGGGATCAAACGGGTGGGAAGATCACACCTCACACTCCTAAATGAGAAACAATCATCCCTCCAAAGGTCACTCAGACACAACTAAGGATTAGAATAATAGAGCAGGCCTTCTGCTCCTCTTTCTCCCTCTCTTTCAGCTCCTCATCTTCCTCCTCCTCCTCCTCCTCCTCTCCACGGGGAGTATGAAGAAAAAAGAATGAGAAACCTCTCTTCATTTATATCTGCTATTCTTCTTCTTCTTTTCCAATCATATATTGCTCTGTGTTTGAAGATGACCACCATCAAGCAGGAAAATACATTTTCTCTCTGGGGTCTTCACGTGTGCATATATAGAACGTATTTATTTATTTTAATAAAGCAAGCTTATATGGGTTTTGCAATTATCTTTTTTGGGGAAAAAAACAACAATTATCATTTTGAACAACCAAGCAACTAAGCTCTTTAAAATTAATCTGCAGTGTAAGACCGAATTCCATTTTCCAGACCAGCCCTGGCTGTGCAGATGTGTTTATTCATTTTTTTTATAAATTCACGATTATCACTAGAGGTCAGGGAAAATAAAAAAAAGTCCCTGTCAGTGTCCACACTGCAAAATAAAGATTATTTATTTTTGTATAAATGAAAATGAGAAGCAGGAGCAATATTGTCCAGCCTACAGAGACCAACAGCCACAAAGTGAAGTAACAACAGGGGGCAGTGTTGGGTCATACTAGACAACGCCCAACTGTCTGTCCACCACACTTTCTTTCTCTCTCTCTCTCTGGCCACAGTCCAGTCTCACCACCTTTCAGGATTAATTACACTTTTTCAATTAATGTTCTAATGAGAGCTGCTGGTGCAGAAGTCTGATAAGGTAGTTAGGGAGTGAATGAGAAACACACACACGCGCGCACACACACTGAGCAGAAATAGACACAGCCTACAATGACAGACTGGACATAACAGAGGCTAACGGAGCTGACACAGTGCAGTGTGTGTCAGAGGTCAGGTTTGCTAGAAAAAACAGACCGATGTGAGGAAACAAACATGCACGTTTGTTAGACACGTGCTGGGATATTAGATTAGAAAAAAATGAAAAACAAACAATCAGCAAGTTGCGATGACACAGTCCCGCACCCCAATCTGGGTTTCCATGGTAATGAGCTCAACTGGTTCAAGCTGAGCTTCGCACACTCGCGTGAACTTTGCCGGCACGCACCAGGGGACCTGTCAAGTATAAATTAGTGCCGTTGATTTGTCACAAGATGCCCCCGAAGGTCATTAATTGGTCAGTGATTGGAGGTTGGCATGTCATTTATATGAAGATAATTTGCATAAGGCAGTAGACTGCACTCCCTCCTCCCAAAAGCATTCTATAGGGTGAAACCTACTAACTGTCTTCAACCAGGAAGAGTAGTGTGCAGCTTCCACACATCACCGCAGAGCATCCTATAAGAAACCATAGCTCTCTTTACCTTTTATCTGCATACAAAGCTTCAAGGCTGCATATCCAGTAGTCCAATAAACAGGAATAATTAAAGTTAAAAAAAAAATAGTTTCATCTCAGTAACAATATCTGCCGGTTCAAAAGGGCTTGCGTTATGAGCACTATGCCTTTAAATACGAATAAGAATATGCTATCTTGCCAAATACAGAACATTCATATCATTTTAAAATACAGTAACTCACAGAAAGAATAAATACATTTTCAAAGGGCGATAATGAAAATCAACGCAGATATGATGAATCTTAAAGAGGCCCCATTGTTCAAGAACCAGACCCAGATTGAAGGTCAAAGAGAGAGAGAAGGGGAAAAAAAGGGAAAATCCCTCACTTTTTCCTGTGACATCCTTTTGAAAGTGTGGAGGCCGACTGGACTGGGAGGACAAAGGAGGTGTGTGTGTGTGTGTGAGGGAGAGAGAGAGCACTGAGAGAGATGAGCGCAGAAATATAGTTTTTTAATTTTAAATAAAGCACTGGATGTGATTCGTACTCTGACTAATCAGAGCAAACCATTACATTACATTTTGCTCTTTTAAAGATAATACGAATTAATAGTGTCTTGTCTGTATATGCATTAGTCCGTATATGCATTAGTTAAGAGTTTGTTAAATTAGAATTCCATTTTCTCTCATGTACTTACACAGTCTTCACCAAAGGAGAATATGAAAGTACGAGTGTGAGATTACTTTTCCCTCCGATGCTGCTGCTGCTGCTGCTCTCGCTGCCCCAACCACACAGACACCAAAACACACACTTATTCACTCACTTTCGTTCCCCCGTTTCATTTTCTTTCTCTCGTTTTTCCTCTCTCCCTCTCTCTCTTCGTCTCATTGCACCATAACCACAGAGAGATGAGTTCAAGCCACCATTAAAGCGTTAAAAATTTAAATATCAAAAAAAAAAAAAAAATCTTAACGCTCTTTTTAATTAAAAAGGATCCTAATAATCCACATCATATTATACGTCGCAGATTCATCGGTCAATTTAATAACAGTGAGGCTTTTGGATCTTAATATCTCTGCTACCAGGTTTCCTTCATAACTGAGAGCCCGTGTTAATTACAGCAGAGCCTAATGGTGGGGAATATTCAGGGCCTCTCCATGTTTTGATAAATGGCTTTCCACTAAGATTTATTCCTAATTATCTCATTTGTCTTTCTCCATTACTTTTTATAGCTTAAATTTATGAAGTCATTAAGACGTTAGTGGGCCTGATAATGATTAGGAGAAGGAATTGTATGAAAGTGAATTATATGAAAATGATTATGGCTAAAGGAGTGTTTAAAATGAGAGCTGCGGAAGCCCGGACGTGTGTGTTAGTGCGAACGTGAGTGTGTGCATGAGGTACACGGGGCTTTGTTTGAAGGTGGCACCCCCCCCCCCCCATCCCAGTTAATGCTACCACCTTGCACCAGTGGAAATAACCATGATGAAACATCTTTGTCACTTCCCTCATTCCTCTGTGTCTCTCCTCCCTGCTGGCCTGCTTCAGCTCATATCTGTGCTCCATCTATCTGTCTGGTCCGACTGTGTTAACGTGGGGCAATGTTCTCTCCGAGTAATGAGAGATAATCTCTTTCTCTAACACACTTCTACAGATACAAAGAGGGTTTTTTTTTCTCTTTTGCACACTGCAACTGACTGGTTTTTAATTTCATTTGCCTCAGAACATAATGAAACGTATAAAATACAGAGGCCCAAGTCTACGTTTGGGCTGCCTAACTGCCTAACACCGTCACTGCACACGGGGAATGGGAGTCCTCTCCTTTAGTGCGAGACACCACAGTTTGCCTAAAATTGTACGTGAGTGTCAGAGTTTTAAAACACACTTTTCTCAAACATACCGTATCTCAGCTTTTCTGCCTCCACCCTCTTGTACCGCTTCTTCTTCTTCTTCTTCTTTTTTTTACCAGGCTTTGTGCCAGAGATCATAGCAGGCAGTGCAAGCCCCTAATAAATTAATTATTTGATTATTTAATCATCCTGATGAAGAGCATCTTTAACACTGGTGTTAATTAGCCAACATCTGGGCCAGTCAGCGGGCCAGCCACACAGAAACAGGGAGGAATACCAAAACGCTCTCTGACGCTCCCTCTCGTGCATGTCACGATCTGCATACTTTTGGGATTTTGTGGCAGAAAAGAGGGCATCCAACTGTCTTCGTGCAAGCAGTGTAGAATAATAACCACACATGAAATACGTCTTTCTTTCTCTTTCATGCTAATATCATTTAGAGACAAACTAAAATATCTATGCCGTCTCCATTGCCGTGTGTCTCTGTATTAATTTTGCCTCTCACCTTTACTTGCCTCAGTCTCATGCAATTCTGTCTCCCGCCAGTCGGAGGAGCAATGCCATTCCTTTTGACCCGATAAGACGCAGACCTTCATTTCAATTCTCAATGTCCACAATATGATCGTGATAACACATGCCGGTGTTGTGCAATCTTGCACTTTCAAGCGATAACATGTGGCATGTAACCAGCAAAAACAGAAACTTGCTACATAATATTGTATTTTTTAATGGGGAAAAAGTATCCTATTCCTGATCACTGGAATCTATATGTAAAGCATCTCTCTGTCTCTACTTTTCAGTCATCTATATTTAGAAAGTGAGGCTCGGTCTATTGAAAGCAGCAGTCAGTGGATGGATGGAGAAAGTATATTTGTGACTCTCCAGTCTGATTAAGCCTACTTGAGTCTGGCTGGTGCTACTTCACACCACCGTCAGTGGATGAGGGAGGACTAGAAAGGTGTGTGTTCATGTGTAGAGTGAAGTGGTGGAGGGGGGATGGAAGAGGGATTCCCTTTAATTGCAATCATTCTGGCAGCACTGCAGGGATCTACATGCCATGCATACAATTAAAGAGGTGAGGGGAGGAGAGGAGATTTCCTTCCAAACTTAAACACAAACTGAAAAGCACATCAAACTCCTCTGAATGCAGTGTTTGTTTGGCCTCATCTCTAGCGATCCTTAAAAAGCTGACAGAGCAGTGTTAGCAGCAGCATCTTGATTTCTGTGTGTCCATGTTTATATGTATGCTTTCTCTGTGTTGCTGAGGTTAATTGAGACACACAACTCATCTCTACCCTGATGAGGGTCAGAGCACAGAGGCAGATCTGCATCCCATTAATCTAACCCCAATTTATGCTGCCACACACTGTCAGTCGCAGCACTGCCTCATCCGCCCCTCCCACCCCGCACTCGCACACATACACACAATGCTCCCCCCATTAATTTAACCCCAATTTGTGTTGTCCTCCGCCGCTGTGATGCATAGCATACATTTGGACTCGCAATCACAAGTGCTTAATAGTAAGAAATCACACGCTAAGCACTTCTGCTTTCTAAAACACCCTCAGCAAGACAACAGTAGCTCATGAAGAGTTTGTATAATTTACTTCTGACTCCAGGACCATGTTAAAATTGACCCACAGTAGAATCTGAAAACGGCTAAGCGCACCAACACACGCTTTCCTCAGCAGCACACACATGCAATATCTGACATCTGTGTTGCCTCTATTATTCCTGCACAAGTTCCTCACACAACAATGGCCTGACAGAAAGCTAAACCCTGCAGCACCCAGAAAAAGGAAAGGCAAATTAACCAGCTTCACTCTAACACTGAGGGACCATTAAAGTCGAAACGCCTGATCTCCCTGGCTGGTTTTTCCTCTGCGTCCTCTCCCTCGTTCCTCTCTCGTTTTCTCACTCTCCAGCAGGAAAGGTTAACCGTGAGAGGCTCTCAGAGACACTCCAGCAGACACACAAGTGATCTTTCCTTTAATTGGCTTTTCCACTCCCCTTCTCCTCCTCTCTTCTGCCTAGCAGGTCAGCACCGTCCACTGCCGGGCCTGACAGAGGAAACACGAGCACACACACGCTCAGCACCACAATAAGGCAACTGGGCTTAACTGAGGATTTGATGCACAGGGTGAGGTGTGTGCGTGTGTGTGTGTGTCTGTGCACCTTTAAATATCTCCATCCGACCAGTCAATCTGTCGTTAGTAATACAGAATAGCAGTACTGTGTAATTGAGCTATCTGGCTCTTGGGCCTCCATGATGTCCTCATCCATGAAGCAGCTGACACTGTGGCTCTGCTCCTCACTGTCACAGGGAGAGGGCATACAGGAAATTTATAAGGAGAGCACTGACAGACGTGAGGCTATTACCAGTCATTGGGCAGTCTAGGTTTTTTTTTTTTTATCAGCAGTGAATCATACAACCTTATTCTTCCTCCCCAAGGAGAATTTCACAAAATAAAATGTTTTTGAGTAGGAGCATGCACCTTGCAAATGCTGCTTTCAGGCAGCCTTTAGACTCTGTCAGAAGGATGAAACAGATGCATATATTCTGGCTGAAAAGTTGCTATTATTACACGGTTGGAAAAGAGGCCAAGCTGAGCTCCTGCAATTGAAAACATCATTGAGAAAAGTTATCCAATTCTATAACTTTTTTTCACATCTGGAAGAAAAATGCTTAATTGTGTTCTTCTTAACTGAATCTGGCAGGCAGCAGATCTAGATAGGAGAAAGAGAATCACAGTGTGAAATGAGCTATACGCTAGACTGACTTACCCACGGTAGCCTAGAATCGGAGCAAGACGACTAGACAAGGCAGTTCACTCAATTGCACCCTGGACTCGGTTATGCCGGCTATTCTGCTTCATCTCGCTCTGTGCGCCAGGCCTCGACACAGCCATTATCCACAGGGTGCAGTGTGTGAGAGGACATCATTACCAGCTGTCTGTGGAGCTGCCTCTTTCCCCCTATCTCTGCAGACGCCATCCTATCTAACGACTCAGCCCAAGGAGAACCAGGGCAAGGCAGGCAACTGAGAATAGCCTCATTCCCACCTTCCCCAGAAACAGATAGGACACCAAGATAGCTGTAGCCTGCTGGTCACTTTCTAGCTCCGTTAGGCTGATAATGGAGTGAGGCTTATGACTCATCGAGACAGAAGTTCAGATGTTCAGTCCTTAGGTGCAAGACTTACTGAACAATAGAACAAAAGAAGGAAAATGAAATTTTGTTTGGGATCATTACAGCGCCACAAAATTTCATTTAGAATAAGACACGAAGAAATTAGTTGACTGGTTGTTTATGTGTGTGCAAGTAGCTGCAGTTCCCAGCATGTAAAACAGACTAAGCAGCAGATTAAAACCAAGCATAAAAAAATTTACACGTTTTCTGAATAATACATGTGCATTGTGATACACACTTTGCATGCTTTCACCGGTTTTGGTAAGGTATGGCTTAAAATGTACACATATAAAACATAAACCCCAGCAGAGACTATGTTGTACTTAAAACATGCTCAGAATACAAGAAAATAAGTGAATTTAGTGCTTTTTAAACCATTTTAAACCAAAACTGCTGGCCAGGTAATGTGTTCGACGACATCAGTAATCACAGTGACTTAGCCAGGTAAAGAAAGACACTATCATGACATATGGAACTCTGACTTAATAATTAAGTGTAATTATCGGACAAACACGGTTTGATGTGCAGTTAATTTCCCTAACAACAGTATACAGACTTCTTGGATGGCAGGTGAAACTCTATTTTATTAGTATGTTAGAAATAATTAGCACCCACACTAATTAGTACACCAACCTCTTATTCAGATCTCCTCTGGTTCCAGAAAACAAGATGGCAAGAGACAAAAGGACAACTAGAAGCTTTAAAAATTAGTCCAGAAACTATTTCATAACATCACGATGGCTACGCTGAACAATCACTATTCCATATATGCTCCGAGCTAGGTGCTAATGTCAACATGCTAACATGCTTACAATAACATCAGTTAGCAATGTCCTGTATGAATAAATACAAAGCTGAGGAGAAAAAACACATTTAATTTATATTCTGTCTTGAAACACAAATGATCACAACAGTGCCAGAGGAACAAGGACCAACACAATCATGTAGTCATGTGTATATCACTTCATTGCGCTGCTAACAGTAATTTACCACATGTTACGGTAAGCATGGTTTAAATTGCTGCAGTAAATGAAGTGACAGCTAGATTTCAAGTCTTTCCTTTCACATGTGAATAAAAAAATAACACGCTTTGAGATCCTGCCTTGCTTGTAATTGTGCGTTTTTGGTGGGGCTCTCTGATGTGCTGCAGTTTGACTGAGTCTGGAAGCTGTCTTTTCCCCAAGCCGGACAGCAGGTGGGTAACTAAACCAAAGCAACAACCAGTGAAGGGAAATGGGCTTTGAGGTTGTCATGGTAATAAGAGCGTTATGACCCAAACAGTCTCTGGGATATTACCCTAACCCATGCTGCTGCCCGTCGGTTGACCCCCCCAACTGCCTTCACACTTGCTGAGGGCTAGGTCTGGTGTTTAAGTCAACTGGACCATTTCTGTTTGAATTTCTGCCATCACACACACACCCACTCTGCTGTTACTGTGTCCAGCCTCTTTTCTTTTAGTCAGTAATGCACATATACACAGACAATAGTCCAATAGCGGCTCTTGCTGACGAAGGACAGGAAATAAGTGTTTATGCAGACAAGGCGCCCCTTCCTGTGTGTTTCCACAAGGTGGTATGAGTCTATATGTGTTTCTGGATGTCACCTCCCCTTTAAAATGTTAAATTTGGATATAATTCTTTCTGAAAGCTATTTTTCTCATATTTGATTTTCCTATTTCTGTCTTTTTAATCCACACTGTGTCACCCCCTCCTTATTTCTCACTGCTTTTACTGGCTATGGACAACAATGGAGTTTTGTTCATGGATCTACCTTCACGAGAGTTTTTTTTCCCCCCAGATGAGTAAATGTCTTCATATTGGGTTTTTCAACCATGAGCCCAGTGCTCCAGTTGTGCAGTATAGGTCACTGGTGAAGTGCTGTAGACGGTAATGTGGTGAAGCCAAACAGAGACATAGCAGAAAGCAGAGAGGTTGTTTAGACCTGTAAGATGTTGACGTGTTACCATTGCATTCTGTGTGTGTGAGAGTGTGTGTGCATGCATGCGTGTCTGTGCATAAGGACAAGGCTCTGGTCTGTGCTCTCTGTTTGCTTAAGGTGGCATGACTCAGCTTGACTCAAAAACAGAAGCCTGTTTTCGCTTGGCCAGCCAACGGCCTGTCTGACATTTAGTTAGATTTCTCTCTCACACACACTTTCACACTTGAACACATACTCACTTGGCAGCAAGTCAGCATCACCGCCCGGAGCCAAACTGCCCCTCTTGACTCTCTCCGTCTGCCCAGTCTTCACCTTTCATCTCCTTTTCTGAGCTCAAATGTCCACCAGAAGTTATAAGAAGTCAAGCAATTTTTTTTCTAAAATTTTTCATATAGAATGAAAAGAAATTGTAAAGAAAAGAAACTGAAGAGATAGGATAAGTTGGATGCTGAGAAACAGTCATGATGGTTCTGGGCACATCTAATGCCTCAGGCAGGATGGGAGAGAGCTGGGACCTTGGGTTGGTGTTAGGGGGTGAGAGGATATAGATATCTTATGGTGAGTCTCAATGTCTCTTGAAGTAATGCTCCTTTGAAGTAATGCTTCTGCGATTATGAAGCTCTATGTAAAAGGGTTTGGATGAGAAGTTCTGTAATCGTGCCCTTGAACCAATGGGGTGCCATTCCTCTTCACCCCTCACTGTCTTTCTCTTCTTTTTAGTTTTGTCACTTTGCTTTTTATATTTTCATTCTTGATATGTTTTCCAGTGACTTTTAATCTGTTTATATTTTTATATATGACAGTCATTCCTCTGTCAGATGAAGAGTCCCTGTTCAGTCATCAGTTATTATTTTGAACTGTTTCATTATGACATTATGTCATTACACAAGAAAAGTAATGTATTACATCTTACTCATTACCAGAGATGGGCAGTAACTTGTAACGTGTTACTGTAATCCGATTACCTTTTTCAAGTAACGAATAAATAAATTTTTGCTTGATGCATAAATTTAAAAGATTAAAACTAATAAAACAAGTTTTAAAAAGAGACTTTTCCATTTGATTACATTTTGTATGATGGATTATGTAGAAAAAGTAGAATTGGGCTGAAAGATCTATCGCTTTATCACCTATTCAGGTTGTAAATCGTGTTTTTAAAAAGTAACTAAGTAACTAAGTAATTAATTACCTTTGAAAATAAGTAATCAGTAAAGTAACGGGATTACTTTTTGGGGGAAGTAATCAGTAATTAGTTACTGATTACTTTTTTCAAGTAACTTGACCAACACTGCTCATTACATATAGAGTATGGGAATTCCCAGGTCCCTCAGGGAATCAGCAGTACTGAGAATAGTGGGTGCATTAGTGGGAGGTGTTGAGGTAACAAAAGGGTGTGCACCAGGTGTGGCAGGCCTTTGTCTTGCTCAGTGAACAGGGTTGATTCAGCACAGTCCTCCAAGCTATGTGCAGTCAATGTACTATTGGTAAGGGATATTTTGATGTTTGGTCAGTTCTCAATGCTTTTAGCCTTGCTGTACTAGGAGCTGGTGTGTTATAGGAACACTATGCAAAATTATCTCCTCCAGGTTAAATGAGTCACTACAGCGAGTGCAGAATTATTAGGCAAATGAGTATTTTGTCCACATCATCCTCTTCATGCATGTTGTCTTTCTCCAAGCTGTATAGGCTCGAAAGCCTACTACCAATTAAGCATATTAGGTGATGTGCATCTCTGTAATGAGAAGGGGTGTGGTCTAATGACATCAACACCCTATATCAGGTGTGCATAATTATTAGGCAACTTCCTTTCCTTTGGCAAAATGGGTCAAAAGAAGGACTTGACAGGCTCAGAAAAGTCAAAAATAGTGAGATATCTTGCAGAGGGATGCAGCAGTCTCAAAATTGCAAAGCTTCTGAAGCGTGATCATCGAACAACAAGCGTTTCATTCAAAATAGTCAACAGCGTCGCAAGAAGCATGTGGAAAAACCAAGGCGCAAAATAACTGCCCATGAACTGAGAAAAGTCAAGCGTGCAGCTGCCAAGATGCCACTTGCCACCAGTTTGGCCATATTTCAGAGCTGCAACATCATTTGTAATTTACCACATGTTACGGTAAGCATGGTTTAAATTGCTGCAGTAAATGAAGTGACAGCTAGATTTCAAGTCTTTCCTTTCACATGTGAATAAAAAAATAACACGCTTTGAGATCCTGCCTTGCTTGTAATTGTGCGTTTTTGGTGGGGCTCTCTGATGTGCTGCAGTTTGACTGAGTCTGGAAGCTGTCTTTTCCCCAAGCCGGACAGCAGGTGGGTAACTAAACCAAAGCAACAACCAGTGAAGGGAAATGGGCTTTGAGGTTGTCATGGTAATAAGAGCGTTATGACCCAAACAGTCTCTGGGATATTACCCTAACCCATGCTGCTGCCCGTCGGTTGACCCCCCCAACTGCCTTCACACTTGCTGAGGGCTAGGTCTGGTGTTTAAGTCAACTGGACCATTTCTGTTTGAATTTCTGCCATCACACACACACCCACTCTGCTGTTACTGTGTCCAGCCTCTTTTCTTTTAGTCAGTAATGCACATATACACAGACAATAGTCCAATAGCGGCTCTTGCTGACGAAGGACAGGAAATAAGTGTTTATGCAGACAAGGCGCCCCTTCCTGTGTGTTTCCACAAGGTGGTATGAGTCTATATGTGTTTCTGGATGTCACCTCCCCTTTAAAATGTTAAATTTGGATATAATTCTTTCTGAAAGCTATTTTTCTCATATTTGATTTTCCTATTTCTGTCTTTTTTAATCCACACTGTGTCACCCCCTCCTTATTTCTCACTGCTTTTACTGGCTATGGACAACAATGGAGTTTTGTTCATGGATCTACCTTCACGAGAGTTTTTTTTCCCCCCAGATGAGTAAATGTCTTCATATTGGGTTTTTCAACCATGAGCCCAGTGCTCCAGTTGTGCAGTATAGGTCACTGGTGAAGTGCTGTAGACGGTAATGTGGTGAAGCCAAACAGAGACATAGCAGAAAGCAGAGAGGTTGTTTAGACCTGTAAGATGTTGACGTGTTACCATTGCATTCTGTGTGTGTGAGAGTGTGTGTGCATGCATGCGTGTCTGTGCATAAGGACAAGGCTCTGGTCTGTGCTCTCTGTTTGCTTAAGGTGGCATGACTCAGCTTGACTCAAAAACAGAAGCCTGTTTTCGCTTGGCCAGCCAACGGCCTGTCTGACATTTAGTTAGATTTCTCTCTCACACACACTTTCACACTTGAACACATACTCACTTGGCAGCAAGTCAGCATCACCGCCCGGAGCCAAACTGCCCCTCTTGACTCTCTCCGTCTGCCCAGTCTTCACCTTTCATCTCCTTTTCTGAGCTCAAATGTCCACCAGAAGTTATAAGAAGTCAAGCAATTTTTTTTCTAAAATTTTTCATATAGAATGAAAAGAAATTGTAAAGAAAAGAAACTGAAGAGATAGGATAAGTTGGATGCTGAGAAACAGTCATGATGGTTCTGGGCACATCTAATGCCTCAGGCAGGATGGGAGAGAGCTGGGACCTTGGGTTGGTGTTAGGGGGTGAGAGGATATAGATATCTTATGGTGAGTCTCAATGTCTCTTGAAGTAATGCTCCTTTGAAGTAATGCTTCTGCGATTATGAAGCTCTATGTAAAAGGGTTTGGATGAGAAGTTCTGTAATCGTGCCCTTGAACCAATGGGGTGCCATTCCTCTTCACCCCTCACTGTCTTTCTCTTCTTTTTAGTTTTGTCACTTTGCTTTTTATATTTTCATTCTTGATATGTTTTCCAGTGACTTTTAATCTGTTTATATTTTTATATATGACAGTCATTCCTCTGTCAGATGAAGAGTCCCTGTTCAGTCATCAGTTATTATTTTGAACTGTTTCATTATGACATTATGTCATTACACAAGAAAAGTAATGTATTACATCTTACTCATTACCAGAGATGGGCAGTAACTTGTAACGTGTTACTGTAATCCGATTACCTTTTTCAAGTAACGAATAAATAAATTTTTGCTTGATGCATAAATTTAAAAGATTAAAACTAATAAAACAAGTTTTAAAAAGAGACTTTTCCATTTGATTACATTTTGTATGATGGATTATGTAGAAAAAGTAGAATTGGGCTGAAAGATCTATCGCTTTATCACCTATTCAGGTTGTAAATCGTGTTTTTAAAAAGTAACTAAGTAACTAAGTAATTAATTACCTTTGAAAATAAGTAATCAGTAAAGTAACGGGATTACTTTTTGGGGGAAGTAATCAGTAATTAGTTACTGATTACTTTTTTCAAGTAACTTGACCAACACTGCTCATTACATATAGAGTATGGGAATTCCCAGGTCCCTCAGGGAATCAGCAGTACTGAGAATAGTGGGTGCATTAGTGGGAGGTGTTGAGGTAACAAAAGGGTGTGCACCAGGTGTGGCAGGCCTTTGTCTTGCTCAGTGAACAGGGTTGATTCAGCACAGTCCTCCAAGCTATGTGCAGTCAATGTACTATTGGTAAGGGATATTTTGATGTTTGGTCAGTTCTCAATGCTTTTAGCCTTGCTGTACTAGGAGCTGGTGTGTTATAGGAACACTATGCAAAATTATCTCCTCCAGGTTAAATGAGTCACTACAGCGAGTGCAGAATTATTAGGCAAATGAGTATTTTGTCCACATCATCCTCTTCATGCATGTTGTCTTTCTCCAAGCTGTATAGGCTCGAAAGCCTACTACCAATTAAGCATATTAGGTGATGTGCATCTCTGTAATGAGAAGGGGTGTGGTCTAATGACATCAACACCCTATATCAGGTGTGCATAATTATTAGGCAACTTCCTTTCCTTTGGCAAAATGGGTCAAAAGAAGGACTTGACAGGCTCAGAAAAGTCAAAAATAGTGAGATATCTTGCAGAGGGATGCAGCAGTCTCAAAATTGCAAAGCTTCTGAAGCGTGATCATCGAACAACAAGCGTTTCATTCAAAATAGTCAACAGCGTCGCAAGAAGCATGTGGAAAAACCAAGGCGCAAAATAACTGCCCATGAACTGAGAAAAGTCAAGCGTGCAGCTGCCAAGATGCCACTTGCCACCAGTTTGGCCATATTTCAGAGCTGCAACATCACTGGAGTGCCCAAAAGCACAAGGTGTGCAATACTCAGAGACATGGCCAAGGTAAGAAAGGCTGAAAGACGACCACCACTGAACAAGACACACAAGCTGAAACGTCAAGACTGGGCCAAGAAATATCTCAAGACTGATTTTTCTAAGGTTTTATGGACTGATGAAATGAGAGTGAGTCTTGATGGGCCAGATGGATGGGCCCGTGGCTGGATTGGTAAAGGGCAGAGAGCTCCAGTCCGACTCAGACGCCAGCAAGGTGGAGGTGGAGTACTGGTTTGGGCTGGTATCATCATAGATGAGCTTGTGGGGCCTTTTCGAGTTGAGGATGGAGTCAAGCTCAACTCCCAGTCCTACTGCCAGTTTCTGGAAGACACCTTCTTCAAGCAGTGGTACAGGACGAAGTCTGCATCCTTCAAGAAAAACATGATTTTCATGCAGGACAATGCTCCATCACACGCGTCCAAGTACTCCACAGCGTGACTGGCAAGAAAGGGTATAAAAGAAGAAAAACTAATGACATGGCCTCCTTGTTCACCTGATCTGAACCCCATTGAGAACCTGTGGTCCATCATCAAATGTGAGATTTACAAGGAGGGAAAACAGTACACCTCTCTGAACAACAAACAGCAACAAACTGTTCCAACTTCTGCAATCTGGTAGAACGTTCCGCATCTTCCGGGCAAGGACAGAGAGACTCAAGAGGAGCTTCTATCCCCAAGCCATCTGTGCCCTAAACACACACACCCGCCCTCTCACATCATCTATAATTGACTGAGACAGGACTCTTCCAGACACTAAACCAAGGCACAATGTACATTTCAATTCCTTTAATTTTAAATATGTTTATATTGTCTATCCTGTAAAATAGTCAGATGTCTATTCATATTAAACTTTACAGAATTCACCTGCTTGCTGCTACTACTGCACATTCACCCAATGTATATACTATATATATATATAATGTTCTTCCTCTATACCCCCCCCCAATTTTTTTGCACATGTCGAGGAGCGTGTCAGGCTACATTTCACTGTGTGTTATACTTGTATAACTATGCATGTGACAAATAAAGAACCTTGAACCTTGAACCTTGAACAGTGTGTGGGAGGCTGTGGTTGCTGCTGCACGCAATGTTGATGGTGAACAGATCAAAACACTGACAGAATCCATGGATGGCAGGCTTTTGAGTGTCCTTGCAAAGAAAGGTGGCTATATTGGTCGCTGATTTGTTTTTGTTTTGTTTTTGAATGTCAGAAATGTATATTTGTGAATGTGGAGATGTTATATTGGTGTCACTGGTAAAAAAAAAATTGAAATGGGTATATATTTGTTTTTTGTTAAGTTGCCTAATAATTATGCACAGTAATAGTCACCTGCACACACAGATATCCCCCTAAAATAGCTAAAACTAAAAACAAACTAAAAACTACTTCCAAAAACATTCAGCTTTGATATTAATGAGTTTTTTGGGTGCATTGAGAACATGGTTGTTGTTCAATAATAAAATTATTCCTCAGAAATACAACTTGCCTAATAATTCTGCACTCTCTGTATAGGTGATTAACTGAAACCTTGGGGGCTGGATGTTTTCTTTAGGGGTATGACATAAACTTAGTTTAAAAAATAAAATAAAATACAAACTGGTGTTAGTGAAGTACCTTTTGACTGTGCTGCAACCTCCGTCTGTTACCTTGTTTCTTAACTGAATTCCTAGCAGAACCAGTGGATGTGTTTCTTTGTTAATTGATTTACATTTTTCTTGTGCTGGACATTTCGACTGCAGTTTAAAAAGTAAAAAATAAATAGTGGGCAACAAGGTTATTATCGTTAACGAAAACTAACGAAATAACGAAAACTAGAAGTGAAAAAACATTTTGGTTAACGGAAATAAAAATAAAAACAAAAAAAGGAAAACTAACTAAAACTGTAATGAGTGTTCACAAAACTAACTAAAATTAACTGAATTTATAGCGAAAATGTGTTTAGTTTTCGTAGATGTGTGTGTGTCATACAATAGTCAAGGGTGAAAATGAAGTTTAGTTTCCAGATTTTTTTCTTGCTGTGTCTCATTATGCCAGCAGGTGGCAGTACATTAGTCGAGTCGTCTGTGTTGCTGCTCCGTCCACGCGCAGAATCATGTCAGGAAAAGTCGGGAGAAAGCGCCAGAGTCCAATTTGGGATTACTTTGAATATGACTGTGTTTTGGATAAAGCAAGTGTCTTGTAGTGGAAAGAGACAAATTATGAGGGACATTTCTAAAGGGAAAAAAATCCCACAAACCTTAAAGTGCACTTGAAAAGCTCACACAAGAAGGCTAAGATAGCTTACCTTGAGAAAGTAAGGGAGCATGCCTAACCCTCATCCCCAGAAACAGAAGCTAACCCCAGGCAAGGCAGCGTGATGCATCCCGAGACAACAGGACTGGGTTATCTACATAACTGTGTGAGTCAATTGCCTTCAAAAAGTTTATCAATTCACTTGAACCAAAATTACGAACACCCGGTGCTGCAAGAGTTAATAGTCTCATTGGGGCCAAGATATACATTTTATAGTTGCCTGGTATCAGTGGTTGTTCATCTGCTCTAATTTATTTATTTATTTAAAGAACCCATAGGTGGGAATGTGAGTTGTCTGTCTCTGCGTGTTAGCCCTGCGACAGACAGGCGACCTGTCCAGGGTGCAGGGTATGGTAGCTGGAATAGCAACATACCCAAGGATAAGCAGAAGAGCATGACTGATATGATGAAACTGGGATTTTGTTACATTTAATTATTGCAAATACAACTAAAACTATAACTGAAACTAATCAAAACTAAACTGAAACTAAGGATTTTCAAAAAAATAAAAACTAAACTAAACTAGCAAACAATTGGTAAAAACGAATTAAAACTGATATAAAATTGAAAATCTGAAGTCAAAACTAAATAAAAATAAAAACTAATGAAAATTGCAAAACTATTAAAACCCTGGTGGGCAACTGTCTACATGACCAGAATTACTTTTTTATTAGTCTGTAAAATGATCTGAAACAATATTAACCTACAGGTCTTAGCTCCACACAACAAGACAACTTCGACGTATAATTGTTCTTCTAGTGTTTGCATATGAACACAAAGCCAAAAACACAAAAGCTCAAAGGGACTTCAAAGTGGTCACCAGAGTACTTAGCCACTACTTTAGAAAGTAGAAACAAGTAGGAAAAGAGGCTACATGCCTGACTGCTCATCGCTGTCTTTGTTACCTGTTTAAGTTAAGGGTTTGGCTGCTGGGCTGTGGTTGGCATTCACTCAGCTTTAAAAAAAAATCACTCTGAGTTTTTGGCTAGGTTTGTGTTAGCACACCGGCTCTGCTGATGCTTGTAAGGAATAAATCTTGGATTAGCAGAATAATCTGGTTGTTTCTGTCTTGGATGTAGTTTCCCCTTTACCATTATGCTCATGTCCTTTTGTGCAATAAAAATTACATTTATGTCCATATATCAACTCCTTCCACCATTTTTCTCGTCCGGCACACAAATTAAAGTCAAGACAAAAAAAAGCATGTCTTCATGCATGGTCAGTCATCCAGGTAAATAAATCACAAGAGGTTGATTCTGTTCATCTGGACGTAGAGTTTTCAGTGGGAGAAATGTTTCGTCACTCATCCAAGTGACTTCTTCAGTCTCAGCTGACTGCAGGTTTCCCCAATCTTATAAACAGTACATTGCACAATGACTGAGACTAGCACCATAGAAGGAGCAATGGGCTGGGAAGTTCCTTGATCCTGTTGTTGACCAACCTGAGCAACAGAACCGACCAAGTGTGTTTGCTTTTGGAACTGTGTTTTCATTCCACCTACTTCAGATACAAGGGTCGGTTCTACAGGCCCTTATTTTTGGGGGACATCTAAAAGCTGATGTGTATTGTAAACCTACACATACAGATCAGTATTTAAGGTTTGACTCTCATCATCCACTGGAGCATGAACTGGGTGTCATCAGGACGCTACAACACAGAGCGAACACCATCCCCACTGACACAGCGGCCAGGGAAGCAGAAGAACATCACATCAAGAAGGCCCTGAGTAAATGTGGTTATCCCAGCTGGACTTTTGTCAAAGCTGGGAAGGCGCCAAAAGAAAGCTCCAGCTGATCCAGGAGAGAAGGACAACCGCTGCCTAAACTAAAACCTGTAGTGATCCCGTACGTGTCAGGAGTATCGGAACAGTTGAGACGCATTTTTTCAAAACACCGGGTCTCTGTGGCTTTTAAACCCCAAAACACGCTGCGCCAAATATTGGTCCACCCCAAGGATCGGGTCCCCCGACACAAACAGAGTAACATACTGTACGCTGTGAAGTGCCAGGAGGATTGCCAGGATTTATACATCGGGAAAACCAAACAACTCGTCAGGCCAGGACTCTGCAGTCTATTTGCACCCACAGGCCAGTGGACACTCTTTCATTGATGAGGATGTACACATCCTGGACAGGGAGGAACGCTGGTTTGAGCGCGGAGTAAAGGAGGCCGTTAACGTGAAAAGGAAGAGACCATCTCCGAATCGAGGAGGGGACCTAAGGGTACATCTTTCACCATCTTACAATGCTGTGATTGCAGCCATTCCCCAACTCTCTGTGAATGGCACTCATGGCCATTAATCAGTGGTCTTTGATCAATAGAGTTTGATCAGTAGTTGTTGATCAATGGTCATGAGAATTTGCATTTTAATGATCAAGGAACTGACCTCCCAGCCCATTGTACCTTCAGTGGTGCTAGTTTCAGTCATTGTTCAATGTACTTTTTATAAATCAACAAAAGTTGATTCTGTTCATCTGGACGTAGCATTTTCAGTGGGAGAAACATTTCGTCACTTGATTGGCATAAAATTATTTTTTTGCAGTAGTAATAATATTGCCCATTGAGAATGCATCAAGATGATTCTGTTTATAAGGCTGGGGAAACCTGCAGTCAGCTGAGACTGAAGAAGTCACTTGGATGAGTGAAAGAACAGAATCAACTTTTTGGGATGAAAAATGTTTGTTTCCTTCTATCCGCCCAGCATTCAGATATTTGAAGATCCTTTGTAGTGCAAGTAATAGCACAATTGAAACTGTAATGTAATTAAACTGAATTTAGTACAGAAATGCAATACATTACTTTGATCTATGAAACATTCAAGGATGAAAAGGCACCTTAATCAAGGGATGAACCAGTGTTGTGTCTACACATAAAAAACAACTTAGTAAAGAACCAATATTAAATTACATCTTTACACACTTAATTATTAGTAGCCTATTTCAAAACTGCATCATTTCTTTCTCATTTCTTTAATTGAAGCCACAATATTTCAAAGATAATATAACTTGATTGGCATAAAAACATTTTTGCAGTAGTAATAATATTGCCCCAGAATTGGACAATGGCTAGCTGGATAATGCCCACAGTGCTATTAGCTGAAAACTTGGCATACCTATGTGTGGTGTGCAATGTGTTCTACAAAAACTGTGAGGAAACTAGAAATGTAAAGAACAAAAGTGTCAGGCCTAAAAATTCATATCTGCAGCAGATTAACAGTGTCTAAAAGTCACGTTCTTAGGAAAAAGAAAAAAAATCCACTCACTAGAAATGCTCTCGATGGAAGGGTGGCTGTCAAGAAGTCATTCTTAAGGAAAGGTAACATGGGAAAAAGGCTGACATGTGCCAAATAACTCAAGATTTAGACTTAAAATCAATAACAACAGGTCTGATGGAGCCATCTGTAAAACATGGTGGAGGCACTGTCGTGGTTGCATGTTAGTGGTGTTGGGAATCTTGTCAAACTGAACGAATTTGAACACAGAAAACTACAGTCAGATATTGATCTACCATGCAGTACCACCTGAAAAGCATTAATTGGGAATATCTTCATTTTTCATTCGCAGAAACAAAAATGCATATGATCACAGCACAATGGTTGAGCATGTTCACCAAAGAATAAATTAATATGAATAAACAAATGAATAAGTGCCACAGGTGAAACCAGCAGGAGTTGACTGGAATTGCTTTCCAGTCAAGGCAGATGGATACAACATGACAACCAAACTGCAACTCGTTAAAAATAAACATACAGAAAAAAAATATTTGAGCAAATACATCAAGTGAAAACAGTGACACATTTGAAGTGGCTTATTTGAAGAGTTTCAGTCAGGTTTCAGAGCTCATCGCAGTATAGAAACAGCTTCAGTGAAGGTTACAAATGATCTTTTTATGATTTCTGACAGTGGACTCTGTGCTTCTGCTGATGACCATAATATCCTATTAGATTGATTAGAGCATGCTGTAGCTATTACAGGTACTGCAGTGGTTTGTATCAAATCTATCTAATAGACTCCAATTTGTTCATGTAAATGTCGAGTCCTCTTCTCACACCAAGGCTAACTATGGAGTTCCACAGGGTTCAGTGCTAGGACCAATTCTGTTTACATTATACATGCTTCCCTTAGGCAGTATCATTAGAAGACACTGTTATGGAGATGACACCCAGCTCTATCTGTCCATGAAGCCAGATAACACACACCAATTAGTTAAACTGCAGGAATGTCTTAAAGACATAAAGACCTAAATTACCTCTAATTTTCTGCTTCTAAATTCAGAAAAACTGAAGTTATTGTACTGTATTGTAACTGGAAATATTCTGTCTCAAAGTGATGCTGAAAAGCTAGTTCACGCATTTATTATTTCTAGGATGGACTACTGTAATTAATTACTGTATTTAAAAGTAGAATGGGAGGCAAAGCCTTCAGTTTTCAGGCACCTCCTCTGAACCAGCTTCCAGTTTCGATTCGGGAGACAGACACTATCTCTGCTTTTAAGATTAGGCTTGAAACTTTCCTTTTCGGTAAAGCATATAGTTAGGGCTGGATCAGGTGAACCTGAACCCTTATTAAGTTTGCAAGAGGTGTAAGCTGCTGGGGGATTCCCATAATGCATTGAATATTTCTTCTTCAGTCACCTTTCTCACTCACTATGTGTTAATACAGCGGTCCCCAACCCCCGGGCCTCGGACCGGTACCGGTCCGTGAGTCGTTTGGTACCGGGCAGCGAGAGTTGAGGCTTTGTATGGTTTTCAGGGTTTTAATCGGTTTTCAGCGTTATTTTGTTATCGTTTTTATCGTTAACTCTGTTTTCCTGGGTCTTTTCACGTGTGTTATGAATAAATCTTCTTTTTTTCGGTACCGGTACTAGTTTTATTTTGTTGTATTTATCCGCGACACCTTAAAGGCCGGTCCGTGAAAATATTGTCGGGCATAAACCAGTCCGTGGCACAAAAAAGGTTGGAGACCGCTGTGTTAATAGACCTCTCTGCATTAATTCATACTAAGCCTGGCTCTGTCAGAGGTTTTTTCCTGTTAAAAGGAAGTTTTTCCTTCCCACTGTCACCCAAGTGCTTGCTCATAGGGGGTCATATGATTGTTGGGTTTTTCTTTTTATGCATCATTGTAGGGTCTGCCTTACAATATAAAGCGCCTTGAGGAGACTGTTGCTGTGATTTGATGCTGTATAAATACCATTTTTATGTGATCACACTAGTAGAACAGTACAGAAAAAA
This sequence comes from Simochromis diagramma, assembly GCF_900408965.1. Lineage (NCBI taxonomy): Eukaryota > Metazoa > Chordata > Actinopteri > Cichliformes > Cichlidae > Simochromis > Simochromis diagramma. The sequence goes on along the minus strand of NW_024386835.1, from coordinate 4,395,138 downwards.
ATAATACAGAATATTTCATTACTCACTGTAAGCACATGACTCCCTCTTGCAACAGTATGTCACTGAAGCCATGTGGCTTGGGCAATCTAGGCTATTTGGCTGAATATGAAAACAAGCTGAGAAGATTTGCACTGATGAGAATAAATATTAATATCAGCTACATGAGTTTTACTGTTTTTTAAGACTATAAGTGTGCCATCAGTCCAACTGCACAGGACTAAGAAGCAGCCAAACAGGAGGAGCACTCCTTGCTAACCGAGAGCCAACATGTAAGCAGTCTCTTACTGTATAGTACTGCCAGCGCTAGGTATCTGGCATCTCCCACCCACACAGATGAAAGCCAATTCCTAAGTGGCAATGTCTGCTCTGAATGCACCTCCCATGTCTGACATAGGAGCCCTGCTCTCAGGGAAAAAGAGAGGGAGAGAGGAGAGTGCCAAAACTGTGAGGGAGCTAATATGTGTGCAGATATGTGTTTGATAACATGGCATTCATTATGTATTCAGTTAGGAGTTATGTCTCCCCCTACTCTCAATTTCACCCTATTTATAGTTCGCTTTTCTCTCCTTTTATGCTGAATTCACAAGCAGCTGGGGTGGATAAAGCATTTTAATCATCCCCAACTGATTTCAGCATTCGCTCCTAAACCCAACTTCAAGTTGAGACAAGAGTAAAGTTACAGTTGTGGTTGAAATGTCCACGAGCAGTTGGTGGAGTGGGGATAGGTTTCTACTTCAAATCCTGGAGATTAGTTTTTGTCCATGCCCTACACTGTGGATTATACCCAGTACAACTTTATGCTGATTATATTTATAAACCAATGGATATAGATAACCATTTATTTAATAAAAATGGTTTGATGAAGCAAATAGTTTGGGCTCAGGTGACACTGAAACCTACCTTAGTTATGCTGCAATAGGCTTAGTGAGTATTTCTTCCTCACTCACCTCTTTTCACTGGCTGTGTGTTTATACACCGCTTTGCATTTAATAATTAGTTATTATTAAACTCGGTGTGTCTTTTGTCTTGTCACCCTCTACTGTCTTTTTGCACCTGGTTCGGCCAGAGGGTTTCTTCCTGTTAAAAAGGGAGTTTTTCTTTCCCACTCTCACCAAGTGTTTTCTCATAGGGGGGTTGTCTGATTGTTGGGATTCTCTCTCTCTACAGTATAAAGCACCTTTAGGCAACCGTTGTGATTTGGTGCTATATAAATTAATAAATAATTTTTCATAAGTCTTGCAAGAAAATGACCAAACTGACCACAGAGCAGCATATCAGATTGATCAGAGACTTCCTGCTGCACTATAAAGGCATACATAACCATTAAACCAAATGACTTTACCCTGTCTTAGTGCAAAATCTTTCAGGTGATTCATCAGTGATTCATTATCTAAAGGATGTTCTCACGGCAGAGGGATCTAGCTCACTAGATTAATCTATCTGTCACCTTCTTATAAGAATGATAGATGGTCATTGTTCATCAGAGTAGGGATGAAGTAAGGAGGAGGGTTTGTATCAGAAGCAGACAGACATTTTGTAACGAGAACATCACTCCAAGCTCATACTGGAAGTCAGGGGCTCTTCTACCTGTGGACTGTAATAAAATGTTTCTTTTGAATATTTAGTTTTTTTCTAAAGGGATGCTGTTGCTTTCTTTTTGGTCTTGCCTTCTTCACACCAAATGACGTCAAAACACATATCAGATATCCTGGGATAGCTTTTAAAGCACACATGTGAATGGTCATCACGGCTGCCCAGGCTGTGTTCCACCCACTCTAACTGCACAAGCCTGCTGCTCTGCTGCTGCTGCTGCTGCTTCCGTGACACTGAAGTAGAAACAAATGTCTCAATCCTGCCAGCTCTGTGTGAACGTGCATTTGTATGAGTGTGCATATGTGTGAGTGTGTATTCCATGAAAGCCCACTGAGCTGAGGCTCGCTCAGCCGTCCTGCAGCGGCAGTAACTCGATACAGTACACACACATTTTTGTTGCTGATCCAAGCTTGTCTGCCTGCCACGATTTTGGTTTAGTTCAACTTGTTGTAAAAGCCTGCTGAGCGCTGTTAAAGAGGAGAACGTGTAATCAGCATCTAATGAACACAGTATGCTATGTTTTGGAAGATGATTATATGCCCTTTAATGAAATTGATTTGTTACTGTGGACTTGTATTTAATTTAGCATTTTAATGGCCTTAAATCATATTTTATTGCAGTGTTTTTTCCCACAGTTTCAGAAGAGCTGAACTGAAAATCTCTATAACCCTGTTCTAAATTTTGCATTATATAGAGTCCTCTCTTTAATACCCTCTGTCTTTCTGTGCGTCTGCCGCCCACCCCCTGTCTCCCATGTAAGAAGAAAAGATTTTGTTTTGAAGGAACTTACTGGCAAAAGCTTAACTGACTCACACAGCTGCCTCCAAAGAGCCCCCTCTCCTCCTGATTTACAACCAGTTGTGGTATTACAGATTTCTGCTTGATATTTACTTTTAGTTGATCTGTATTTCTACAGAGTGTTCAGAGGTGCTCTTTAAAAGTACAATGTGATGACCTATTTTGTTCAATTACTAAGGTAATCAACCAGTGGTCATGTTGTTTGATGAGAAGTAGCAATGATCTGAAGGTAGTTTATTTTTGGAGTGTCAGACATTTGAAATGCAGCTGAACTGCACCCCATGACCATGTATCATATTTGCTGCTTTTGCAAGCATTTTTAAAGCAATCTCAAATTAATCTTACATAAAAAATGTTTTAAGGCCATGGAATGAAATCTGAGAACCCAGAGGAAACCCATATCTGCACAGGTAGAACATGAAAGAACCAAAGGCCTCAGTCATTAAGGAGGTGATCAGCTAAGGCCGTCCGTGTCATTTATCTGACAAATAATGTTGCTTGCTGTGCAGTTCATTGCACACCTGCACGTGAAGTTTATGTTCAACTTTTGGTGACTAAAACTCTGTTTTATCTGCATATTCTTAGCTGAAAAATCTAGAGTTTGTCAATTCTGGCATAAAACCCCTCAGTATTTTGGGGGTTTTATTTTTTTGCACGCCTCAAAAAAAAAAAATTGGAACACTCAGTCATCATAGTACAACACAAAGTCAGTTAAAACTTCAGGGATATCAATCTGTCCATTTAGAAAGCGAAAACAACTGTAAATCAGTTTCATCTGCTTTGGTGCAAATAAAAGTGACAACAGGTGCACTCGAGAGGCAACAACAAGACAGCTCCCCAAAAAGAGTTTTGCAGCTGGTGACTGCAGAGCTTTGCTCTCTTTTCATCTCTCTTGACTAATTTTCCTCCCAGGTTTGGTCCTCCAGGATGGCACATCCATACTTGCCTTCTGAAGAAGGTTTGCTGTCTCGAGGAGATACCAGGAGGTTTGGTATTTAACATGAGGATCTAGACAGGGCCATAGAAGGGTACCAAACCAGCACGAGGACCACTATCTGCTCCTCTGTGCAAGAGTGAACAGGATGAGCGCTGCCAGAGCGCCACGAAATGACCTCCAGTGGGCTGCTAATGTGCATACCACTAGTATGCCCACTAGTTAAAAACAGATTCCATGAGGGTGTGAAGTCCTTTAGCTAGTGCCGTGAAGTTCGATTAGCATTAACCCAGAGAACACTGGAACTGTTTTTTCCATCACTGGTGCCACATTTTCTTCACAGATTAGAACAGAGAATGTGTTAAATAATCTGGAGATGCCGGTGCTGTGATGCCCACGACATCAGTTTGGCAGTGGATCGCAGATTCTCCCAGGTGCATCCTTGAACGATCACACCAGCTGTACCTGCTGTTCCCTAGTCACACCTAACAGGGAGGCACTTTACCCAGGGCCCCTCCTCATTTGTGGCCTCATGTGACTAGATTGTGTAGGCATTTTTTCCATGACAAAAGCATTGATGCCACTGACTGGCCCTCACATTCCTTATAATGCAAGATTAACTTTGATTTTGAATCCAGCCCACAAAGGGCTGATGATTTTGGTTTCTGTCATTGCTGCTTCATTTTTGTTCTCAAAAAATTCTTTCATCAGTCTGTCCTTTTTTTGAGTCTATGGTTAAACTTCACATAATAAAATTTCACCAACATTCACCAAAATATTGTGAGACTGTCTTATGAGCTCACACACATTGATGCACAAAGAAACAGTCTTTCAGAGGGAAAGGATTTTGTCAAGTGATCTTGTTTATGCTTCTTTGCTCTTTGTGAAGACTACAGAAAGAAAAATGTCAGAAAAACAGAAAAACATCTCTCTCCCCGCTAATTTTTTTCTGGTTGGACGATTATAAAAGATCTAAACTGTATTCACAATGACTTTAAATGCATTGGGAGACATTTAGAGCAAAAGTATTTGGTCCAAAACATAGTCTCTCTGGTACAATGAATAAAGTCTGTTGTTTCATAGCTTTAGTTGTATACATGCTCACTCCTTCATGTGTTGTGACCCCTGTGGGCTGAGCACTTATTTGCATGACAAACAAGAAAGAACAAAGTACTCATACTCAGGTTTGCAACACGATGTAGCATTTTTGTAGCTGTGTCCATCAATTTTAAACTCGCCATCCATGCCAGAAGGTGCATTTGAACCAGAATTGTAGTTTTGAACCATTGTAAGATATGTTGCCAAAGCACCCATGAAAGGTACAAAATTGAATAAGCTACAAAGGATGCATAATAGCTGACAGTGTAATAGAGGTCCTGTTCGAACAATAACCCTTACAAACGTAGCCACACATGAAGGTTACATAGTTGCCGTTTCATACAATAATCACATCAGAAAAGGATCAGGCATATTGTATGAGTTCTGTCTCTGTTGTGGCTTTCCTTTGACCCACTATTAATAATAAATCGAGTATTTCCTTCTCTAGGTGTCTTTCTGACTTTAGTGGAGGAAGGGAGAGCTGTGTTTGCTGGGAGCCAAGGGCGAGTGCCTTGTCATGTCAGGGGTATTAATTTATGATTTCCATCCCAGCTTCTGACCTCATCACCTCCATTAGAATGCAGCCTTTGTAATTTCATGGTTAATATTCAATAGCCACTTGTCCCCGGTGCCTGCTTTGTGCATGTGAAATTTCTGGTTTGGGGTGGGGCGTGTTGGTGGGGGGGGGGGAAATAATTTTCGATCTGTTCAGTTTGTGTATGTGTTTGTGCATGTGTGTGTTCATGCAAAAAGGAAGCAAGGGTTGACTGCAGAATGGCTTTCTGCAAAACAGTTGCAGATGTCCAGAGATGTCCTCTGTGTCTCTACTCCCACCGAGGAGCTTGAATTGCGTCTCTGTCTGACCCGAGACATTTGAAACGCCTCCCTCATACACTCACACGCATACGCACACACACTAATGTGCACATAACTTACAGTAGCTGACCACTTGCATTAGAAGCCAAATTTGGAGGCTCTTGCCATGGCACTCTGCACAAGAAACAGAGGTTGGCCAGCATCTCACACCCAGTGGACAGCACACACTTAAGTATGCAAAGACGCGTAAGTGCTGAAGACAGAAGTTGCTTTCATGAGAAAACACTACTGATCACAAAAGACAAAACAAGGGGAGACATGAAAGAGGAGGAAGGGCAGAAAAAGAATACAATTTCAAACAGTAAACATCTGCATTTCTCCGCACATTGGCTTAAATACACATTCCTACTGAACAACTTTGGCAAACTATTAAAAAAGAACAGATTAAGGAGCTCTGTTATGCATGAGTCCCAGTGTTGCTCTGTTTTCTTCCTCCTCTTAACAGAGAACTCAGAATCTGTTAGGGTTACATGTATAATGCTGCAAAATCTGACAATGTTAAGTGATGATTGTAACAGTATCAAAATTCCACAAACAAAACGAAACAGTATTAAAATGGACAAAATTGCCATAACCCAACCCTTCTACCATGCAATCAGTTTATTAACCACAGTATGTGTTCGATCTTTGGTAGTAAAAAAAAAGATTTCATGACTCTTTGCAGTCAATACATCCCATGAAACAAGTACAGGTGGTACAGTTAGCTTTATCAGCAATAACATGAAGTGATTGTTTCCTCTATGTCCTCATCAGTTTGTTCTATTGTTGTGCAGGAATTCTGGTCAACTCTTCTACACACCGTCGCTTCAGTTCATTGAGGTTAGCATGAACTGTTTATGCACAGCCTTACAGTCTTACAGCAGCAGTTGGGTTGAGCTCTAGCCTTTGACTGGACCATTGCAACACCTTGATTCTTTTCTTTTTCAGCCATTCTGTTGTAAATGTGTCCCATTTCCCAGGCTTTAGCTGTCTTACAAATATCCTCACCATTCACTCTAGAGTATTTTTATATACAAGACAAGACGGACTGACTGCAAGGTGCCAGGTCCCTTGGCTGCAAAACAAACCCAAGTCATCACACCTCCACCACCATGCTTGACAGTTGGTATGCAGTGTTTGTGCTGATAATGGCAGCCCGTCCAAAGAAGCCATATTTAGAAAGTCTTAGAAAACGACTAAATAAGTGGCTTATTTGGAAGAGGACTGTAGAGTCTGAGATGTTACTCTTGGGTTTCTTGCAATTTCTCTGAACTTTGCATGGTTTAAACATTAGGATGTCTAGTCCTGGGAACATTGTGGCATTATGTTATCAGACACCTGAATGCCCCAGACAAGCAAAATGCCAGCAATCTTCTGGTATTAGAGAGGTGCCCACATTTGCTGATGATTAGTTAATCAAGTGCTTCTGATTCACCCTCTTCATTTTTATGGAAGCAGTAAGGGTGTACTGAGATTTTCATGGGACTGCACAAAGTCCTGTGAAAATGTTCTTTTTCACAGGACTGTAAGCTGAATGGAATCTGAACACAAATGAACAGCTGGACACCGTCAAGTATAATGTAGGCTGATGAGGGAAACTAGTGTGCCTTGCAGTGCGAATGGGAAGAATACAGCTTGACTGGATATTGAATTTTAGTTTTTCAAAACTACTCAGATTATGAACCAGCATTTTTTTTAATGTTAACATAACAAACACACCCAGGCTGCAAGCAGGTTTGAAACCAGAACCTTCTTGCTGTGAGGCAACAGTGCAAATCATCACCCTCATAATCCCACAGTGTGTTCACATGAAGAATGAATAGCAGTGTGGAGTTCACATTGTTTATTCAGTATTAAACAAAAAGTTAAGGCAACGTTCAGAATAGCAACTCAAATAGACATTACATGGGAAAAATGTAAACAAAACAACATTATAGTGGACTACAGTCTACTAACATTTAAGCTGGGATATGGATAACTTTCATACTATTAACAGAGATGGCCAGCCCTTAAATTCAATTTGGAAATTCAATTCTATTCCATTCCCATAATAAGATAAAAAAGCCATAAAAGCCAACAGACATTTCTTTGGTCAATGTGAGTAAAAAAAAAAACCCAAAACAATAATACTGAGTATGAAAATCACTAAAAGCAAACTTGTTTTCTTCCAGTATTACCATAATAGCTTCTCTGAATACAAGGGAAATATTTGAAACGAGATGATGAACTGTTTGATATAAACACATCAGATCCACATCTCAAAACCATCTCTATGTTCTGGAGATTGATCTAAGTGCAAAACTGGCGCTCATCTAGGAACTTTCAACGTCCAGACAGAGAGTGCTCTCCATCACCAGACCAAGTAAACAGCATTTTCAGTACCTCCAGACCATATCCATTTTCTATAAGCTGGGAAACAAAACAAAATAATATGAAATGACTGAATCATAAAATATATTTAAAGAAATTTAACTGAACTGTACAATTTTTTTTTTGTTTTTCAACGCAGACATTAACCTGATTTTTTCTGCATAGTACAACCTGGATTCAAACAAGCTGCACCTTCTTCCTGAGCGTTTATAGTTCACAATTATGTTTTATCTTCTGAAAAGCTTAGGTGAAGCTACTTTTGGAAAAATGTAGAACTCACAAGATAGTGTCAGATGTTAACAGAGTAGAAAAACCTTTGTTGGAGAATTTAAGTTACATAAAATAAGTTAAACGCAACAAGCAAGTTCAGTGAGTTTCCCACACTGAATGAATCCTGGTTTTAAAGGCCTAAAAGATTGCCTGCTTTACACTGGAGTCTGAGCTCAGGGAGAAACTGCAGCAGAGTGCTAAGAGCCTTGAAACTTATAGTCTGGGATTTTGATAAACCATAAATGATTAGAAAAAGCATTTCAAATGGGTTGTCTTTGTTCAAGGCATAAAATTTGATGGTAGGAAACATGAAACTACGTATTCATAATTTTACACATCTTAGCCAAGTAGATTGCATGATAGTAAGGTAAACTAACTGGCAGAATGGATATTACTTGCCAGTAATAGTGATTTGCTAACCTATGGCTGTTGTCATTTATAGCAGTTGATAAAGGATAATTAAAAAAAAACTAAACAAGACATGGGAGAAACACCCTTAAATCATGGGTGTTGACGATGTCCACTAGAGGGCACTCTGCAACTTATGTGTTTGCAACACGTATTTGGAACAAACACAACAACCAGCAGAGTCGGGAAAATCGTAAACGAGCGAATAAATAGCTACATATAACAGATGTTAAGGAAATCCTGTTTTGTGTGCATGGAAGAAAAAACGATATGGGCCGATATATCGGAATATCAGCTTTTTACGTCACGAAATATCAATATCGAGCTTTAAAATCTCATACTGGCTAGGCTCTACGTAGAATAGCCCTTCACTTTTAACAATAGAGTCTGGTGGTACTATTATATTTGTTGACTCTGTAGCAATGCAGGCACATAAATGAAATCTATTCCAGTGGTACAAAACTATTTTTATTATTTATTCTCCATTGTTAACGAACCAGTGTTGTTAAGGAAATGTTAACCTTGCACACACCAGAGATATTTGGTTTAGTCTGGTGACACAGAAGTAGATCCCTAGATGAAGCACCATTATATGAATATCCACTTGGAATATTTTGTAAATAAAAAGAAATAATATTGTTATCACTTCTACACATGCTATAACCTTGGATAATTAGTTTTCCCTTCATAAACCTCTCTGTACTTTAATAATAGCATGTTTTCCAGGGCTCTTTGCGTCAGTTAATCAGAATGTCCCTAAATTTGAATGATATGTCCAGTCAGGTATTAATTAGAGATGCACCAATTGCATCTCTAATTCTCTAATTCTAATTCTGCAATTCTGGGTGGCTGCTGATGCTATTAAAGATTTTTTTGTTTTATTTTAGTTGTTATATATGCCCCCATTTTCTTCCATGGAACAACAGAAATCTTCATCATAAAAAGTATATGTACTGCTTGAACAGTATAAAAGCAACATTTAAAGACCTCCCATGTACCATTAATGACAAGTTTTGACACCTTAGTATATATCAATAAAGACGTAGTTTGATGACCATTAGAATAGTTTCTGGGTTTTTCCAAGGGTAGCTACACAGGCAGAGACCACCCTGACTACGATATGATGCGAACGCAGTCACCTTGTTCTACAAGCAGACCTGAAATATGAGAGAAGCCGCTCAGTTAAGAAAAGAGCTTCAAAGATCACTACTAGTAAGGTTTCAAGGGGTAAGGAGTTAAAACATTTCAGCCCTTCTTCACAATGTCACTGAAAATTTAGTCAGCTGAATACTGATGTCAAAATCAGGCAACTCTTCTTGAGTAATATTTGCTGGCTTCAGAATTTTTTACTTTGCTGTCAGGAAGTTGATTTAAACTGTAGTGTGTTTTCATCATCAGTGTGAGATTGCAACCCTTAAAATAGGGTTTAATCAAACACAGCCACATTAGCCAGGCACATTAGCACTTCTATTTACATGTAATTATAGGTCAAGAAACTGAGTTCCAGTAACAGTAAACTATTTAAAAAAAGGATTTCTCTAACAGTATTTCATCAGAGAAAAGAGAGATTTGTATCAAGTAATTATAAAATGCACAACAGATCTAGATGACATCTCAAGAGGTATTGAGTTGAAGAAGGTATGCGCCGGAGCGCACGAGAGTGCAGGCCTGCTATCAAAAGTGTACCATTCATACTACGAGCACATGGATCTAACTTAGCATAATGTCTTGAGATTTTCACTCAAGGAATTAAATTAGATGTTGAGCAATGTCTGCCTTACAGAGAGCCCGGCAAAACCCGATAACACAGAAATGTGATTTTCACATTAGAGGAGAGATGCAAATATCTTAACTAAAATCTACAAAACAAGGATTAATAGAGATTTGGTAAAGGCAAAGAAACTACTTGAAAATTCAGGCCTTAAGCTAAGCCGAGGCCATTTGTTCACATAGCATGAACGACGGAGGAAAAATGAAACGTATTAAAAAGGAGATGATGCCTTCCAGTCCTTCACCAAATGAGCGAGAATTCATTGAATACAGTCAAAGCCCCTAAAATAAAATGTAAAAGTAAACAAGATGCAAAATATTAAATGAATTTTCACATATTAAAAAAAAAAGACTCCTGCAAATGCTATCAACCATTCGCTCTGTGATGTCTGTTCTGTACAGTACTGATTTAACAGGACTCAAATCTAGGCTGAAGCACAATCTCATGATGATCTCTTTTCACAATAGGTCAGTCAGAGAAAGATGCATATTAACAAAAAAAAGTCACTAATATTGCCACAAGCCACCATTTATGTTTTCTCTGTTTTGTACAATGTAACAAGGACAAAGACAGGGCTGGATTCAACGTTTGACTGTGTGTGTGTCACAAAGGCCAATGTACGCAATCAAACTACCAGACTTTAACCTTGGAAAGGACAGAAGGACAGACTGCGTTTCTACTGAGATCTGAGCATCCATTTTCCCATTATGCTGCTGCTCTTATCTACAGAAACACTAAAATCCGGTTAAATTGAGCCATTTTCTCATTTGCCTTTAGAGGTCATTTTTCATGCTTGGAGAACTCCAGTCATTCAGACGGCACAAGGGGCTCCATTGTAATAATGGCTTGTTCCATGAGGGTCCAGAGTCTGCATAGCCTGGCATACGCTCATAGACCACAACTACAATTCAGTCCACACCATTCACCCAGCTGTGTAGCAATGACCCAACAGCAAAGACAACGAAGTGAAGTTTACTGTGTCATTGCGTGATCAGTAAAGGAAAGAATAAATCACCGGTGACCGATTTCAGCATTAGGTCACAATCTTTCGCCTGTAGGAAACATTGGACATTTTGCGGAGCCTACAAGACCAGCCAATACAGTATGAACCGCAATGTCCAGGGAACAGCGACTGGGTGTAGCACTTCTTATATCTGACAAGACGCTGCTCGAACTTGCTCCTGGGCTTTGTAAAAATGCATAGCAGATATGTTGCGTTGGCTAAGGGCCTCAGGAAGAGAAGCAAAGGCTGCAGCACTCCATGCAGATCTCCAGGCAGTCTGCAGACTCACAGCAGGCGTCGATGATCCCACAGTCCATATCACAGGGCAGGTCACAGTCGCCACATTCCTCGGTGATGCAGCAGCAGCAGAAACACGAGTCCTCTCCCACACAGGAGCCGCATGTGGCACAGTCCAGCATAATGTTGCACAGGGTTAGAAACTCACAAAAGAGACACGCCAAAATACAGTGAACACAGCAGTCTGGAGGGAAAGAGACACACAGAAAGAGTTTCGTCAGCTAAGCCAACTTCAAAAACCGAAGTGATGTGCGATAAACCTGGATCTTAATGGAGGACTGCCGATTGGGAGTTATTAGAGTGACAAGGTTAACAAATTCTGACATTTTCCAGCCTGAAGTTTGTTCTCCTTTCGATTTTGATTAATCCATTTTCAGTTGCCATATACAGTGGGGCAAAAAAGTATTTAGTCAGCCACCGATTGTGCAAGTTCCCCCACTTAAAATGATGACAGAGGTCAGTAATTTGCACCAGAGGTACACTTCAACTGTGAGAGACAGAATGTGAAAAGAAAATCCATGAATTCACATGGTAGGATTTGTAAAGAATTTATTCGTAAATCAGGGTGGAAAATAAGTATTTGGTCACCTCAAACATGGAAAATCTCTGGCTCTCACAGACCTGTAACGTCTTCTGTAAGACGCTTTTCTGTCCCCCACTCGTTACCTGTATGAATGGCACCTGTTTGAACTCATCATCTGTATAAAAGACACCTGTCCACAGCCTCAAACAGTCAGACTCCAAACTCCGCCATGGCCAAGACCAAAGAGCTTTCGAAGGACACCAGGAAAAGTATTGTAGACCTGCACCAGACTGGGAAGAGTGAATCTACAATAGGCAAGCAGCTTGGTGTGAAAAAATCAACTGTGGGAGCAATCATCAGAAAATGGAAGACATACAAGACCACTGATAATCTCCCTTGATCTGGGGCTCCACGCAAGATCTCATCCCGTGGGGTCAAAATGATCATGAGAACGGTGAGCAAAGATCCCAGAACCACACGGGGGGGACCTGGTGAATGACCTGCAGAGAGCTGGGACCAAAGTAACAAAGGTCACCATCAGTAACACACTACAACGGCAGGGAATCAAATCCCGCAGTGCCAGACGTGTTCCGCTGCTGAAGCCAGTGCATGTCCAGGCCCGTCTGAAGTTTGCCAGAGAGCACATGGATGATACAGCAGAGGATTGGGAGAATGCCATGTGGTCAGATGAAACCAAAGTAGAACTTTTTGGTATAAACTCAACTCGTCGTGTTTGGAGGAAGAAGAATACTGAGTTGCATCCCAAGAACACCATACCTACTGTGAAGCATGGGGGTGGAAACATCATGCTATGGGGCTGTTTTTCTGCCAAGGGGACAGGACGACTGATCCGTGTTAAGGACAGAATGAATGGGGCCATGTATCGTGAGATTTTGAGCCAAAACCTCCTTCCATCAGTGAGAACTTTGAAGATGAAACGAGGCTGGGTCTTCCAACATGACAATGATCCAAAACACACCGCCCGGGCAACAAAGGCGTGGCTCCGTAAGAAGCATTTGAAAGTCCTGGAGTGGCCTAGCCAGTCTCCAGACCTCAACCCCATAGAAAATCTGTGGCGGGAGCTGAAAGTCCGTGTTGCTCGGCGACAGCCCCAAAACATCACTGCTCTCGAGAAGATCTGCATGGAGGAATGGGCCAAAATACCAGCTACTGTGTGTGCAAACCTGGTAAAGACCTATAGTAAACGTTTGACCTCTGTTATTGCCAACAAAGGTTATGTTACAAAGTATTGAGTTGTATTTTTGTTATTGACCAAATACTTATTTTCCACCCTGATTTACGAATAAATTCTTTACAAATCCTACCATGTGGATTCATGGATTTTTTTTTCACATTCTGTCTCTCACAGTTGAAGTGTACCTCTGGTGCAAATTACTGACCTCTGTCATCATTTTAGGTGGGGGAACTTGCACAATCGGTGGCTGACTAAATACTTTTTTGCCCCACTGTACAGCAGGTTAACATTTATACATGCAATTTACATTACAGATTATAATAGGTGAGAAGTACTGAACTCAATCAATTACCTTTTTTGATGACTTTTTTAGTTAAAATGTATTGCCACAGGGAAAATATGCTAGGGGAAAACACAAGTCTGCTCTTCTATTATGAACGGCCAATTGGGGGAAAAAACAAAGCAAAAGTGAACTTTGCTATCACTCCCTCCCTCTCCTCCTGCTCCAGTCTCTGTGTCAGCATCGGTATCTCACCGTCCTGTGCCTCTGTGGGAATCTGGGAGCTGTTGCTCTTGGAGCTGCTCTTGCTTCTCTTGCTGCTCTGTGAGTTGATGGAAGGGTTGGACCGCAATTTCTTGGTGTGTTTGGGTCCCGCTGAAGAAGATGAGGAGGTGGATGAGCCGCCTCTCGGTAGGGAGCCCAGCTTAGGATTCCTGACCCCATTGGACTGGAGTACATGCGTGTGAGGTGTGTGCGTGTGATTCGGACAGTGTGTGTGAGGGGAGCGTGTGTGTGCGTGGTTCTTGGCTTCACTGCGTATCTGGCTGCTGGGCTGTGACCGACATGGCTGGGTGTGGTGGATGGGCGTGGATCTGGCTGCCGGTTGAGCTAGGGATTAACAAAAGTATATCCATTAACAGCAGGCTCACATAAACTTTATTTTAAATGAATATCATTTCAAATCAGTGCAGTTCAGTAAAGATCAGTGTTGCTGTACTTATGATTTTATGTGCTCAATCATTTGGCTGGACAAAGAAACATTGATCTTCATTTCATACGTCACCTAACAAGGATCAAATCTAAAAACTTCAGAAAAAAAATCCATAAAATTCTACAGCATTTATACAAACGGGATGGAACTATTTATGTTATCTGTTGGTTGTGAGGAGTCTTTTGTGTGTAATGAACCTGTTCTGTGTGAAGCTCTGAGACTTGTCTTAATGTCCGGGCAGATGCGGTGTCATCGAGAGGGAGGTTTCGGGAAATTGAGTCCAATTACAGAGTCCACCCTAAAGGAAACTGCTCATGGGAAGCACTATGTATTTACTGAGCTGAACCCTGAACTTACTTGTCTAGACTCTTTCACAACTAGAAAGAAAGAATGAAGAGTTTGACAGACAAAGAGAGGAGTTTGTCTCTAGGTAGAAACACCTCCAAAACTTCAGCATGTGATATTTTCTGCAAACATACTTTTGTTCCAAGATAAACCGTACCTAAAACGCTCAAGCATTATTCACAAGTGTTAAATTTTGCTCAGTAATTTGTATATTTTACCACCAAGTGTTATGGAGTATTAACAATTCAGCTAGAAAGTAGAGGGGCAGAAAAGCTCAGTTTCACTGCCAAAGCAAGCACACATACTCTGAAAATGAAATTATGGAAGCCTGTTTAAAAAAAAGAATAAATCATGTTAGTATTTAATACGATTCTGTAGATATAGCTCTACATTTCTTCCTTACCTAAAACCATGTGCAGTGAAAAGGTGTGGTAAGAATGAATGTGGCGTAAAAGACCAAAGAAAAGTCTAACACACACACACACACACACACACACACACACACACACACACACACAGACAGAGTGATCTGTAACTATGAGACATGTCTGGAACATGGAAACTGTGTGTTCGATAAGCACTCAGAGACAGATAACCCAACTAGGCATGTTATGATTGGCTGGTGGCTGTGGTCACAAAACCAATCTGTGTTATTAAAGATTCTTTCATTCAGCGTTTTTATAACTTTGCTCCAGATGTTTGGCAGACTGCAGGGCCAGAGTATGTGAATATGTACGTGCACAAGTCTGTTGACATGATCGCATGTGCAGGGCCAGTATGATGAAGCCATACTTTCTTCTCTAAAGTATGTCAAAAGTCTTCCATGTTATTCTCTTTTTTTTCCTCTTTTCCCTTTTGTGTGAGAAATTCGTACTGCCCTCTGTGTTCACCCCTTCTCCCTTTCACTCTCTGCGTATTGTCACTCACTTTTAGCCTTTTTGCACAATACTCTATTGTAACACTCTGACCCTAGCAGAATTTATGTTGGAAAGCGAAGAAGAGGGTTAGTCAAACTGTAGCGGTACTGTGCACAGTTTTTCACTTTCCTCTTTAGTTTCTGAGAAAATCATATGTCCTGTGAGTTTGTGGTGCGTGAGTGTGCCTGTGCGAACAAAGTACATAGGTGGATTTGGCAGAGAGGGGGACGTGGAGTGAGGACTGTCTCGAAACAGAGCTTGAGGTTAGGCTCATACACACATATATGCATACAAGAACACGTGTGAACACACACTCATGAACACACACAGAAAAAAAACAAGGTCTCTTTGTCTGTGATCAAGAAAGTTAGTTAGAAAGATGAAGTGAAAATAAAATAGGTCGCTGCTTGTACATTTTTGGATCAGGAGGATGCATGGGTGTGACACATAAACACAATGATTCAGCTTTAGAGGGAGCTGGGAGCTGGTTAAAAATAACAGCAAATAAAGAGCCAAATGATTGCGGGATTAACATGATGAGACTGGGAAACCACAGTGTGTGCATGTATGGCACGTACACAGCCGCGTTGGCCACTGGGGGTCCTGCAACCTCTAGTATGATATGTGCATGCGCAGGTCTATCGGTGCCGAGTATGAGTCACCCTCGGATGAATGCAGCAGCACGCTGCCATTTACACACCCTCCACCTCTTCCTCCTGTCCTGGCGGTTCTCAGCTACCCTGTACTTACACACCTCCCTCCTAGAGCGTTGAGAGTTGCTCTCTCTCTATACTTATCCTTTGCTGGAATGAGTCAACGGAGCGACTGTGAATTCTGTCTGTCTCTGTTCTAGCTGCTCTGTCCCACTGTGTCCTGTAAAACTATAACATTTCTCATCAAACTAAATACTTAACCCGAATACAGCCTTAACAGCACGTGAAGAAAAGATGCATGCAGGATGAGCCTCCTGACTCCTAAATCCATATGCAAGCTTTTGTGCACTATTAAGCCAACAAGCTTAGCAGAGTAATCTAGATGTCAGAGTATTTTCTGATAACTGAGAACGTTAAACTTTATATTCTAAATGAAAACAGTACATTTGGATTGCTTCAGGTTTTTCCCCAGTAAACATCTATATGTATGCAGTTAATTATGAAAATCCAGAATGATCTGTACTGCATAACATACATGGAAACAAATCAGTTTCTCATCATCTGTGTCTGTGCATTTGAAAACAAAGTGCATGTAATGTCCCCCAGCTCCCATATTCCCTCCCTTCTGAGTTTTTTTTCCTTCATAGTTTGATTGTTTTAAAAAGCTGGCCAATAAGTGCGAAGTACTAAAACTGTAAGAATTGGAAAATGATAAGCGAGTGTTGTAAAGTGCTATTTAAAACAGTTTTCAATGAGACTTCCCCACATTTTTGGCTGCTATACAGAGCTGTAACCAGCATTACAGTGTTAATGAGGCTTGTTTAGTTGCACCCACTCACTATGGTGAAAAGTAATGTGAGAGTTCAGTCAGAGGCACAAGACTGGTGACTCAACATGAGGTGTGTGCAGGATAAAAGTGTGACTCAGTTTTGGCCACAAGGTTCAAACTGCTGTCATTTTAAATAAAAAAATATTTGTTCTTAAGAATCTTGAAACTTATCATTTTATCCTTGTTTCCATGCAGTTTTAAAATATTGTCACTAAATTCACCCATAACTGGAATATACTGTACAAACCATTCTGAGGCGTTATCCCTGTTACTATAAGTATGGTTGTTTAAATTAGTGTGGATAAGCCTGAAAACTTTGATGGATTTCTTATAGTGTTGTTGCTACTATTCATAAAATTAGATTTGAACACAGCATCACAGAAACCAAATTTCTGCAAAAGACAGATTTAAAGATTTCTTGCAGTTATGTTAAAACCAGTGTTGAAAAAACAATTCTGAAAATATACTTTTGCAAGCAACCAATTACTTCTTACTGTAAGAGCTAGCTAAGCTATCAAATGGAGGAGTCTGGTTTGCTTAACTTAGCTTCTTACAATTATTTGAAAAACACAGCATTCTATGAAATCATGTGAAAAACTAAGTACACTCTTACTATTAGGAATATATGAAGAGATTAAGAGTGTAAGTAGCAACCGTGTGCCAAGTGATCATCTGCAAAAAGTGAGCGCCTCTCTGAAAGTTTTGGCAGCTGTTGAAGTCAGTGACAGTGCAATTAGAAGAAGACTGAACAAGTTTGGTTTGTATTAAAAGGTTGTCAGAGTAAAAGAAGATTGAAGGGCAGAGAAAAACCAAAGTGAAAATGTTTGGCCATAATGCACAGCACCACATTTGGTGAAAACCAAACACAGCATATCAGTGTAATCACCTCACATCACCCGTCAAGCACAGTGGTGGAGGGGTTATGATTTGGGCTGTTCTGCAGCCACAGGATCTGGACATTTTGACTCAATGAGTTGACCATAAAATCGTCTGTTTATCAAAATAATGTAGAGTCAAATGTGAGGTCAAATTTCAGAAAGCTAAAGCTTGGCTTAAATCGGGTCATGTAGCAGGACAATGATCCCAAGCACATCAACAAAACTACAGCAAAATGGCTGAAAAAGAAAAGAATCAAGGTGTTGCAATTGCCTCGTCAAAGTCCAGACTTAAACCCAAGAGAGCTGTGCATAAATGAATGCCCGGAAATCTCACTGAACTGTAGCAATGTTGTAAAGAGTGTTTCAAAATTCTTCCACAACAATGTGAGACACTGGTAGTCACACAGAAAATGATTACTTCAAGTTATTGTTGTTGGAGGTGGTTGTACAAGCTGCTGAATTATGGGGTGCAATTTTCACAAAACGCACACTGTGGCAACTAATTAAAATGCTCTACACCTCTAAGTATTTAGGAAAGCCAGCGCAAGATCAAAACAATCTCTCACAAAGCTAAATGATTACAAGTTGACTTTGTGTCTGCACACATTTGCAGAAGCTTTTCTATACCACAAAAAACAACAGCAAAGTCTGACTTGCAACTTGCCAAGTACAGTCCTATATTGCGTTTTTTGCACTGAAAGATGAAATATGACATTTGGAAACAAATGCAACATTTGACTCATTTGTGTGTTTTTCAACAGACAACACAGTGTGCAAATCACAAATTCAAGAAGGAGGCTAGGTCTGAATTTGAAACCAAAGCCAGTCAACATGCAAGTATAATATAATACACAACAGCATTAATTACTTGACCTGAGTTACCAGCCAAACACTTTGTTGACACATGACCCCTGTGACATCTCATAACTGAATTGCCATCCGTCACCTTGTCACCATGCTATGTGCATATTTACAAATGACTAAAAAGAGATGGCAAAGAAAGGGTAAGGTGAAAGAGAATCTAGTCACAAAAAACAGAGAGGGAAAACAGTTTGAGCCCAGTGACTGGTCTTTAATTAAAAGCAACGTCACAGCACTGTTAGATTTCCCGACAACAACACGTTGCACACTCCTCCCCTTTGATGACAAGATAATAACAAACAGCTCTGCTCTGGGTCGCCTTTTTTCTCATATACATTCATCTCACACAGTGAAGATGCTGCAAAATAATAAAGATAAGGAAATGGAAGTATGAGAAATATTTCTTCAGTCGTGTCGCTGATTAGGCTACGCGTTTTATTGTTTCCAGTACCAGTGAGTGTAAGCAGGAACAGCTGTGAACACGTGTGTCCTGCTGTGACCGTGACGTCAAAGACAGTGGTGTTTCATGACATCAGTGACTGAAGTGTGTGTCTGAGGGAGCTTGGGAAGGTGTGTGTGTGTGTGTGTGTGTGTGTGTGTGTGTGTGTGTGTGTGTGTGTGTGTGTGTGTGTGTGTGTTCCACTTAAACCATAACACACTCAGATATGTCTGCAGATCTCTTGGCACTTTGTTCTCAGCCGGCTTGCCCAGGGCCAGACACATAATGAAACTGTGATGTCATCACCGGGAGACAGAACATACGAGCTGTGGATTTTTCTGTTTATGCTTCTGTTTCTTCACGCCGTCGCTCCCAAACACTCTGATGCACACGCAGACATATACGCAGATGTCACACAGCCATGATCTCACCACAGACCTGAGTCACAGCTACTTTATGAGGTCTACATGCTCATTATGAAGCCAGATACACAGATGATTGATTGACTGTTTGCAGACCATATTTAAACTGCATTCATACTGATAGAGGCCATCAGACGTATAATTATGCAGACAAGCAGACATAAGCTGTCAGTATTCACCTGAGTGAGGGATAAAGTTTAGAAACTAGTATTGTTTCCTTTGTGGTCATTGTGTGATTGTGTAAGTTTTAAATGGAGAAAGCTATGGATGAAGGCAATGAGGATGAGTCCATGGAAGCAGATTTTGTTTAAGCCCACTATAGTTACATAACTCACTCTGTGCAGCAAATGGAGCTGGTGGGTTTCACGGTTTTTACTGGCAAATAAAGCAGAAGGAAAGAGACAGGGAAAGACAGACAAACTTCTAGGGCTTCCAGTTCAGGTCTGAAAATAGACGCACACAGCAGACAGGACAGGTAGAGGCAAAAAATAGTCCAAGACAGCAGACATTCACACACCTACTCAGTTCAAAACAAACTCTGTTAACCTACTTATAGGTTTCCTGCCTGAAATCTGAAATACTCTTTATATAGTTAGAAAAGTAGGATGAGACAGCATTGTGTGTTCGTGTTTGTCACAGATATTGGCCCTGGATTCCAGGAAATGCGCTCAGAGTTTTCTGACTATGCTCAACCCCCACCTTCTCACCCCCGAATTCCTCCTTTCATTCATCATATACTCATCACCATTCTTTTCTTTAGACAAATTGAGACTCATGCTTTTTAGGTACGTTTGGGAGTGTTTTTACTGTGAAATTTGACCTAATAACATATAACATATTAGAAATAGTTTAGAAGTTAAGCCGAGAATGTTGTAATTTCAAAACAGAGTAAAGGCAATAAAAATAAATGCCATTTGGTAATGACAGCAAAATTGTGCAATCTTTGGCTTTGACACAGAGAGTTTGAGCTACTGCACAGCATGGAAAGTAAAAGCAGCTCCTTTGTGCAGACAGAAAATCACTAGACTAGTAATAGGAGGGAGGAAAATGGGTTTTGGTGCTAACTGTGTGACTTTGTATAGAGAATTGTTAGGTGTTGTGCTACTAGTCACCAGCAAATGAGCAAATTGATACTGAGGGCTGTGCATACACCCAGTGTAGAATGTGATGACTGGACAGCTGGAGAGGTTAGGAAGTAGTTTAGACTTGTAGGGCGTAAATAAAGCAAACACAATAACCTCTCCTCTTGCAATTTTCTTTCTTCAGTGCTATTGCCAAATAGCCATTTTATTTTACAGCAGTGAAAAATGTTACTGGCATCAGTAGACCTGTTTCACGGGTCGAATTAAACAGCACCAACAAAGACATTAAAACTGAAATCTGGATTTGCGTTGCAGCAATAATAAAACAGACAAATAAATCACACTGACTTTTTTTAAAACGATTCAAATCTACCATAACCCCAAACAGTATGTTGTGTTGTTAAATCTATTTTCCTGGATGAGAACTGATATAGGAATATGAGAATATTTATTTTGTTTAATATTTCAATTTTATGTACCCTCCAACTTAAATCTTGTCCCACAAGCCTAAACTAAAGATGATGAGGATGACAGCTCGAGCAAGCAAATGGATAAATGGTGGAAGAATGCCATATGTGAATTTGTCTCTAATTGCCACATTTCATTAACTTTGCATGCAGTTGCACCTACTCTTAAATGTGTGTTTGTTGACCAAGTTATAAATCCAAAGAAGCCGAAACACTGGCTTCTTTTAATCTCATCCAAGTACGCTTAACTCAGACAGGCTCAGGTGACTCTCATTTCAAAACTTAGGTGTGATTCATGAAGATATGCGACCTGTAGCACAGTGAGACTGGTTATGTTTCCTCAAAATACAACAAAAGAGATGAGTCATTGCAGGATCGTTTTGATGCCTTGGGCGAGATCAGGATAGTTGTTAAAGAAGAGTCTTTGCATGCCATGTTGCATTTGTTGTCTCTCTCAAACCAGCATAGCAAGCAGTATGACATTATCTGATCATTCCCTATCATTGTGTGTATCATGCACACACACCACAACAATCATTGCAAGCAATTTTAAGCTATTAGTGCAGACTATTGCGACAAGACAAATAAAAAAATAAAGAAAAAGAAATTTAAATCAATCCACCAGCTTAGAATGTAAGTGAAAAGTGAAGAGATGCATTAAGTTGGGGGAAAAAAAGAAATTTGTATGACACTGAGGTGGTAACAAAGCATACTCCGTCGCATTACCTTTTAATTTTGTGTATATATATTTAGCTTGTTGTGTACTATAGTAATATATGTGCTTTTACAATGTATTTGAATTGCTGCTAGAACAGTGTAATTTCCAATATCCACCTTCACTATATAATGATCTCTATGCCATGGGCCTGCTCTGTGCATCATGGATGAGTTTAGTGGGGAGAGGCAACAAATAAGCTGTACCTATAGAGGGAATATGAAAGATTAAGTCAGCTTCTGCTACCAAAAACTTGGGCTAATGCAGATGTACTTGCCCTCTTTCTAATGGCCAGTAGCGGGAGTCTCTTCTGTTTGGAAGAAGAAGTCTTACTGCATAGATGTCTTTGAGAAAATTAGTTTGCTGCTAACTTGATTTATGACCTCTGTAAACACTTTCTTGAAACGTTTATTGTGTTTAACATCATCTCTAACAAAACATGATTTTCATTTTGTTTATTATAATCCCCATTTGAGCAAACCAGATGCAGGGCTTGTTCGTAATGCAGTGTAGCTACATTACGATTCACAAGATGCTACTAAACATGTGGATTTGACCATGTGGATCAGTCAAATTCCCTCCTTGCTTTTTAGGCCTTTAAAAAAAAAACCAAAGATGGTGACAGCTGGGGCTACAGAGCAGGTGATTACAGAATTACATGAAATCTATGTCATTTGACTCCTCTTGTTTTGACTAACTCAAAGTTGAATATTAATAATAATAAAAACCTAAAAAAAGAAGAAGAAGAAAAACTAACTTAAGAAAAGTTGCTGTCATGCGACTATTTTTATTACGGTGATATTCTAACAAACCTGGGGAAGGATTAAAATGTAGGAAAGTGAAAGAAAAGAGTAAAAGGTGTTTCATTTTGAGTGTTCAGACTTGGGTGCACACTTGGTTGTATGGGGAAAAAAAAAATCAGAAAGCTAACCTACTTAGCTGACAGATGTGGATGTAGATATTTCTGTCTGCGTGTATGATTACCTGACCTATTTCTTGAGGGTGTGCAAATGTGTTTGTTAAAGGTCAGGACAATGTGACTCATCAAACCAGTGATCAGTAATGGAAAAAAAGTCTCACTGGTCTCTCAAGTGTGCGAGTGTGTCCCGATGTGTGAATGTGTATGCATGTGTGTTTGTGAGGGTGCTTTACTCACATGTGATACTCTTGTAAGGTGCTGTAAGCGCCAAATCTGGATGGCTGGTGCCGGAGCTGCAGTTGTCGCCATCATTGCCTTGCAACCGTTCCGGGGTGCCATTTAACCTCAATATGAGGGGCTCAGTGTAGGTGTGGGCCACATCTGCAAAACACACAGGTACACAGACACACACACGAACAAGTTAAAGAAAACGTCTAAAAACAGATCTCAGTGTTTTAGATTTACTGTATGTTATGTGCTGAGTAGCTGGGTGGACTTTTATGAATGTATGAATGTTTATGCTTGAACAGATTCCCAGTTTTGTTTCCTATTATCAAAAATAACCAGCAAGCTGTTTCCCCACTTGTGGTAAACTTGCCTACTCTGTTGTCATTTCCCATCCACCAGCACCTAATTAATTTTAACAGAGTAGTTCTGCTGACTTCAACAAAGCAAAAGATTTTGTCTATGTGTTGGTGTGTGCTCTCTCTGTCCTAAACTTGCATCTGGAAGTAGTTAAATCCAAACCCTTGTGACTGTTTAGGGGTCCATGTGTATGCTTGTGAAACCTGAAATCTTTGTGGGTCTATATGTGTGTGCATGTCTCTTTTTGCAAGCCAGTGTCTGTTGAACACATAAGAGTGCATGCACACAATATATATGCAGTAAATACATGTCTGGGTGTTTTATATGTTCAAAGGTACCATGCAGTCCTCTAATGAAGCTGTTATTATACAAACACACACATGCACTCATATGCACACCATACACACACAAAACACAGAGGCCTTCAAAGTGAGGCAGGCCTCTGAGAGGTGAAGACTCATTCCTGGGCAAATGGGAGCCAGCTGGGCTTGATAAACACACACATACACGTACACACATACAAACCAAACCACGTCCTGTGCATGGACTCAACACTTCCCGGCTCTGTTTATTTACTCTATCCACTCTCCCTCACTCCTCTATCTGTTCTCTCTTTCCTGTCCCCAGCCTCTCGGGTTCACATTCCCTTTTGACGCAGATACATTCCTGTGCATTTCTGGCATAATTCTATGGATCCATTCTCATTTTTATGGCTGAACTTTTATACAGTCTGTCCAGTAAAGACCGTATAAATGTAATATTCAAATAAATAAGCAAGCCACAGGCTTTAAGCAAACTGAGTAATTATACAAAACAAGAAAGACAACCCAAATAAACAAAAAAAAATTTTTTTGCAAGAGCTGTGTAATTTTTTAGAGTATACATAGATGGTCGTGAGATAGGTTTCTCCAATATATGCTGCAATTTACTGATAGCTGTGCAGTAGGACGAGAAGGAGAAAAGATATAGTTATCAAGGTGAAGCCATAAACAGCAGCAAGCAAATCATTGGGTGATTTAGCTAAATGAAAAAAAATCAAAATACAAATCAATGCACATGACAGTAAATGTAATTACTAAACTAAGAAGCAATGACATTTGCATTTCTTAAGATGTCATTTCTAGTAACATGCATGATTAAAATTAGGTCTAGGCTACAATACTGTTAGCTGTTCCACCTAAACATATGAAAACAACATGATGGGATTTCACAACTTGAATAAATATGTTTATTCATTTGAAAAAATGTTGTAGAGTTGCACAATAATTGCATTTTAATGACAATCTTAAGGTCAAATGTCTTTTGGTTTTCACACACACTAATTTGTCTTTTGTCCTATTATTTATTACTGTTAACACAGTTTTTGGGGTTCTGCATTGTCGGTCAGATAAAATATCAGACTGTTATTTTTCTTAAATAGGTTTTAAAAATTTTATATAAAAGAAAAACTTTCTGCAATAATCATTGTAATTCCACGTTTAAAGCTACTAAACTTTGAAATATATAAATTGTAATATTAACTACAGACATCTATATAGCTTGATCACTATGAGCACTGCTATGTCTGTCACATCTGACAAAAATAAAACTAAGTCCATATAATATACACGACGAAAAAGAGGCCGTCAAAAGTATTATGATTTATTTTATGTTAGAATTTATTTATTTATTTATTTTTTACATTGATCTGTTGGTGATTAGTCTTTTGGAAATGTTGCAATGACAAACCTATTGATCAGCCACAACTTTAAAACCATGAAATGTCCTGTGGTGTCTGGCACTTTCAGGACATTGGCAGCAGATCCTTTGGGTCCTGTGGGTTGTGGCCTCAGCGGCCTGTTCTGCAACCCGTGGATGTTGATGGGTCTGGGATCTGGGGAACGTCAGTATTTGGGCTCTTTGTTGTGTTCCTCGCGCCATTCCTATGTAGTTTTTAGACGCTTTGCCCTGAGGCCATTGGGCTCTTTAGCATGGAGCATGAAAATATGTTACTTGAGCTAACCTTGATGAAAAGGCCTAGTGTTTTAAGCCTTGCGTGATTTTCTTGCAAAGGTTTGCGTGTGTTTGTATACCTGTGCATATGTATATATTTGTGTCTCTCAAGGGCGTTTTGTATGTGTGGGTATTTTTGTGTGGGAGACCATGTGAACAGGAGCTGAGGAGACGGGAAATACTTCCTGCTTTTCTCTTCTATTTGATAGCGGTACACAAAACTCACAACCCATACAAACACACTTAAAACACTTACCGTACACTCCAATAATACCTTCCTGCCTCTCACACTCACTCTCATCACACATACTTTTATCTCTGCCATGTGGAAGCAATTTTTCCAAGACCCATATTTTGTCCATTAGACTCAATCAGTCTGCTCAGATATGAAAACCACTAGTTAGAACAGCTGTCCTGACACCAAATGTCTGATTTAGAGGTAACTGTGTGTTGTAGTCGACATGTATCACTGGCAAGCAGTACATGTCTATGTACTATGCATGCAATAACCCACCTTTATATATTTATCAAATACCTTAAATAACACTCAGTGCTGAAACTCAGTAAATAGTAAATTAGAAGCAAATAAAAAAAAACAAAAAAACAGTATGTGTAACTTCAGGAGGCTAATCATAAAGTCATTGAACATTGTGTTTCATATTCCTATAATCAATGATAACGCTATCACTCAAAATTGCAAGTAACATATAATCATCTATTGTTCTACACAACTGGTATCAATTTTATAAAATGTTTGAGAATGGATTGTAAAAAAAATAATAAGACACCATATGCTGGTAGGCAACAACTGAGTCTGATAACTTTAGACAGCTGGCAAGTTTTTAAAAATATTGAGATCAGTATTATAGTTTATTTTTTAAAAAGGGCATTTATCAGTTCAAGTCATTGTGTTTCTCGTTTTTCCTCATTCTTTGGAAATTGCTTTTGGGGCCAATTACCACAGTCACACAAAGCACAGAAAAAAACCCTTCTGAAAACTAAAAGTCAGTCTTATTTGAGTCCCCAGTAAGAATCCAATTGAAATACAGAATTTGCTAAAACTAAAACAACTTTGCAGCAAAAGTCTACAGAATACCGCAGACACTGTTGGAAAAACCCCATAATGGCTTAAAAACAAAACAAAAAAAACAATAAAAGTGGGATAGGCTCCATTCGCGAGTTGCAGATGGGACACATACAAACAGTGTGAATATGAAACTATGGTTAATAAATATAATTTTTTGAAAAATAAATAAAGAGTTTGCTGATGCTAACGTTCAAACTTTTATCAAAAGAAATTCCAATCGTTATTGTTAATGATCGACTTTAAAACAATATCGGGTTTGAACTCTGAAGCAGGGCACGTCAGAAAAAGGGAGCACCCCAAGCCGTTTGATCATATGATCTTATGTACTCTTGAATCCTTCACTACAGTTTGTCTTTGTTTTTTGACTGTGGGGTAGCAAGGGTTAAAAGTGTATGGGACTTTTGACTTAGCTAGTCAAAGCGTTCCCTTTGTAAATGTTCGAACCCACGATTGTTGGATCGAAACACATTCCCACAAACCCTCAGTGCCATCCAAGCAGGCCATCAACCAATTTTGCGTTGGCATAAGGATCAAAACACCTAACCGCTCGACCTCAGAGCCAGTTCTGAGAACCGTGAAAGATGAGCCTCTAATTAAAATCAGACCAGACCAATCAAGAGCCAGTGAGGAGATACGACTATGTGTTTACACTTGTGGGTATTTGTTTGTGAAAGCTTGACTATATACCTGTGTATATTTCTGTATTTGCAAGTTCATGTGGGTTTGTAGTTTGGTATATGTACACGTGTCGGTGGCCCTGAAGGGGCGATTCAGAGCAATTTTAGTCTCCTTGTAAACAAACAGTTAACCATTAAACCAAAAACATATGGATCCCATAGGGTAATGATTAGCATAAACACAACACACACAGACACTATTTACATGAACTTGAAAATGATGTGATATCCTGAATTACCTGAAGGGAAGCATTTCCTGCTGTTCCTCCTGGGGATGGAGTGTGTTGGTTTATAGAGAACAGAGGGCTGAGCTGAGTTTACCTGCTTCCTTTCAAACTATCTCAACACCGTTTCTACAGCTCCACTATGACATCTTTAAAAACGCAAATGTCTAATGTGTATGCAAAAGGAGGTCTCTTAGGCCCTGTGGCAAAGACAGTGTGCCTGGAATGTTTTCAGACACTTTCAAGGTTTCCATGTTATGCTATATTCCAGACGCCTTTTTAAAATGGATTACATTCATTTATTCATCCATGTAAACCCACAAAGACAAAACAAGAACAAATTTGAAATGTTTTGTTAATTCATTTTCAGACCAAAATCGTTGATAAACACCTGGTGTATCCTACCATAATCAATTGTCTTTGAGATGCTTCTACAACTTGACTTGAATCCAGTGTTTAATTAAAATAATCTACACACACACACAGCTATGGGTATTAGGGCTCACTGTTGATGGTGTGTCAGAGTGAAAACCAAGCCATGAGCTTAAAAAATGAGAACCACCAACAGGATGAGTTTAACAGTCTTCTATAATCTGACCAAAGTGAGTTACTGGGGATGGGCAGCCTTGGTCAGGCAGGCTCAAACAAACACTGTGGTCTTTTTCTGGAGTTGGCAGAACCTTAGAGAAGAACACGGCGCAGTACTCCAACAGCAAAGGCCTGACAGAAGCGGTTACTCACTAGCAGGCACATGACAGCATGCTGGGAGTTTGACATTTTAACCACATTTAGACCAAGAACTCTGGTCTGATGAGACATAAATTAAACCATGCCACAAAACAGATACTTGGCATCACTTCATTAATACCATCTGCACAGTAAAATGTGGTGATTGCAGTATCAGGAACTGGGAGGTTAATATAGATAGAGAAAAAATCCTGAGTTGAAAACCTTTTCAAGTGTGGTCATGACTCCAGGATTGGAGCTATTTCTCTAGCAGCTCCATTCCCACAGGGTCAGATACAGGAAATCTTTCATACCTTATGTAACAACTCTCTACAATGCAACGAAGGTTATCTTATTTTGTATCAGACTGAGGCAAAAGCTACTTTTCAACAAGACAAAGACCTGAGGCATGCTACTACAAAACATATGAGTGATTCTGCAAAAGGCCTAGAGTGTCCTAACCTGGCCACAGTAGAGTATCTAAGAAGAGACCTAAAAAAGGGTGTGGGCAAGCTTTCCCTATCTAAACATTAAGGAGCCTTGAAAAGAAAGAAGTAGCAGCAAGCTTAAAGGATAATGCCAAAGAAGACTCAAGGCTGTAATAGCTACCAAAGGTGCAATAAGTATAGGTCAAGGGTCTTAAAATTGTGTGAATGGTATAAGTTAGGCTCTTAGTTTTAGTACATGAATTAAATATTCAAAATGTTTTGTCATAGTAAAGTACTGTGAGTGCAACTCAGAAAATAAATAAAAAGAGTCAAGTTTAGGATGAGTGTGCAGCATGAAATATTGAAGTCTTAAATGGATGCAAAAACTTTCTGTGAAAGCTTTATTTAAACTTTTGTACATTTACTGACAGAAAGAAAGAAACAAACGTGTGCTGAAATAAAGCAAAACCTTCACTGTGTGATGACAGCTAAAACTCTAAAAACTAAAGCTGTTTAATAAAGTCAAAATATCCCCACCATGTGACTTTTTTCACAATTTTTTGCACTAATTTTCCTTCTTTTATAGAAATATTATTTGGATGTTTTGAAATATTTGAATTTGTGTTCATAAAACAAAAAAATACATTTGTAAACGACTTCCTTTTTAATATTTTGTGACAATATTGACACAAATGAATGTTGCAGTTGTGTTCCTGTGTTCATACAGCATTTTAAAACACTTCATTCAGGCCCACTAGCAGAGAAACTAGCATAGAAGAAGACATGCCGAAGAGCAGCCGAGCAGTTATCTGGGCAGCAGTAATGACTGGAACTGATTGAAAACACACACACTATCAGTGGGGTGCTGACCAAGATGGAGTAAAATATAAAGACAAGAACACAGATCTACAGTATAGGTGAATTGTTGCAGTCTTAATCACTCTCCCTCAGTAAATACACACACACACACACACACACACACACACACACACACACACACACACACACACACACACACAAATTAAAAGGAAAGAAGAAGCAATGTTTAAACTGCAATTCTAGCCAATTGGAAAATCCCACACCAAGAAACTGACACTGACATAAGCATACACTCACAGAATAAGTCGAAAATCAGAGATTATGCTTGCTGTGAGAGAATGGAGTAGTGTAAGCTCATTAAAGACAAAAAATGTC
This sequence comes from Simochromis diagramma, assembly GCF_900408965.1. Taxonomy (NCBI): domain Eukaryota; kingdom Metazoa; phylum Chordata; class Actinopteri; order Cichliformes; family Cichlidae; genus Simochromis; species Simochromis diagramma. The sequence continues at coordinate 4,365,591 of NW_024386835.1, read as the reverse complement.
TGCTGATGAACAGGCTTAAGGGGAATTTAATTGTGCCACTCTGTCTGTGGGATTCTTCTGGTTCGTGGGAAAATACTGGCTCTTTGCTAACAGATGCTACACGGCTGTGTCTGTTAGCAAAGCAGCTAACAGAACTCTATTTGTATTAGAATGTAATAAACACACCTGATGTAAAACAAGGACACTGTGCTTCAGTCTTAGTATCATGAACAGAGTAATGTATCCAAAATTCACTAAGATTTGACATTAGAAAAACATTGTTTAAAACGGTTTTTATTTTGATTTTTTTTTTAGTTTTTAGGTCTTTATAATAGTGTACAGTAACACTTTCCTCTTATTGCTTTCATGTATTTACTGTAACTGTATTTATTACAGAGGTACTGATTGATCAGCCAGATATCGAAACTGGACGATTTTGAGCGTTATGAGCCTTGAATGGTGACCACCCTGTCAGCTTCACGTCAGATTATGAGTGAGTTACCGGTCAAGTCAGATGCGGCAGCATGAGCCAACAGTCGCACAGACACTCACAGGCATACGCTAACATGTTGTTAGCATGGAAACTCTTCGCTGTAAGTGAAGACGAAAATGTTGGGGACTGTTGGGGGACCATCGTGGAAATGTTTGAAACAAAAATCTTAATCAGACATTGACCAAATTTATGAACACACTGGAAAATGATGGGAGTAACTGAGATTTGTTTTGTTATATAAATCAGGTAAAGATTGGTGTACAGCAGCTAATTTTCAGTTAATTATTTCTACTTCAGCAGTTCCAAGTGAGACTTACTGCAGCTGTAACTTACCACAATTTGGGG